>NC_056735.1:670352581-670563493 GCF_019279795.1 Protopterus annectens | reverse complement strand
AGGGCTATTTGTTTACTTAATTGTTTAGTTAGTTATTGCATTTGTTCACAGGGACAGTCTGACTGGACCCCTTTTCAGTGGAGGCCCAAGGGAAAAAACTCCATAAAAACTCCAACATTTCATAAACAACATAAAAAACAGAGGTATACCACTAATCAACAGGGGTATACAAGCAATCAACAAATATACATTTAAACAGAGTATCATAATTAATATCATGTAAAGAGCTATTAAACATATTTGGAAATTAACTCATTAGAAGGAAAGACAAGGAAGAAATGGAGGATAAGTATTTTGTGGTTAGAAAACATGTTTAAGGATTAGTAGAAGGAAGAACAGTGACAGGGAGAGGAGAAGGAGATTGTGGGCCAATAACTAAGATTATAGTAAGAGGAAAGAATATTAGAAAGCAAGGGCTATGTCCATTTCGAGCACAACTTCCTTGCTGCAGTTGTTACTGTTACTATAACTAGGACTGTTGGAAGCACTTTGTTTTTCTGTTACTTTGAATGCTCTCCCAATGTCTTTCTTAAGATGCAGGGAACACCTACGTCTGTCTTGAGTGGACACAAGATAAGTGGACATCTTGCTCCTTGCACTGATGCGAAAATGCACACACTTTCCACTTATCTCTATGATTTTGGGATGTAGGTCTATGGGAAGAATGATGTTTGTGAGGCTTATTATTGTTTAGATATTTTTATTATCAGCACTATAGACTGGTCTTTTGTGTTGCATCCAAGCTAATATTAGGAAATGTATGATATTGTGCTTCTGAACATTTTATCTGCTGCTACTTTCAAATATATAATTAACACTAGTGTATTTGGTTTTAGTAGGATATCGGTTAAGTTCACTGCTGACTTAGATTAGGATTTATTTTGTATTGTATATCCTATCTAATTTATTATCCTCTTTAACATATTATATTATATTTATATTTATTTATTTTTTTGTGCTTGTAGTTCTTAGCCGGATTTTTGACCTTACATTTGTAAGAGTATTAATACTCTTGGACCCAAGTTAGACTTACTTAGATTACAGTTGTTTCTTTTGTCTATGTGGTAGTAATTCTTATACTGCTGTTTGTATTAAAATACTGCTGGAATATAACATGGACACATTAAATATATATGCTTTAAATAACTTATTAATGTACTTTTTAAAAGAATATGCTGTGTGTAAGGTATATTTAAAAAGCAATATGATGAGCAATCTGATGAGAAATGCATTAATTGTAATAAAATGGAAGATTTAATGTCAATGGTTAAAAGTAAAACTATTGACCATTTATGAATTGTTAGTGTTATTATAGAAAATCATTAAATACAATACTGTTTTTTCTAACTGGTGTTAGCACCTATGTGTATTAGCTAATGACATCCAGTCTTGTTTAAGAGATGACCCTGGGGTTGTAGATGTTTCTGAGGATTCTTCACTGGCTAAAACTGAAGAACTAATTAATTAAAATTCCTGTGTTAATGATTTAAGTAATCTGGACTATTCTGTGGACAGTTAACAAAGGTGAACAGTATCCTAAAAAGTTAGAAATGATAAAGATGATATAGCAAATTATAAGAGGAACACAGAAAAAGGAAAAAGAAAAGCAAAACTTTTAAAGAAACAGAAAAGACAAAAAATGCATAAGGTATCATTAGACTTGAGGGGAAGCATTCTCTAAGTAGAGAATGACATACTGGGAGGTTTAACTCAGACAGATATTAATTGTGCTATTTATTCAGCTACACTGCTGTACTCTAGCCCTAAACTGTTGGTTAATGATAAAAAGAAAGATGAGTGGATGCCATATGCACAGAAGCTTAAGATAAAATGATTGCTGTAATTGAAAAGTTCACTAGAGGAATCAATCACGGCAATATACGGATAAGGGAAGGACATAGTAGAGAGAGGAAAATGAAAAGAAGACCTTTAGGTGGTGTTAATAGTTTGTTAGCATTTTATGATATTAGGTATGATGGCAAAGAGAGAGGTGGCGAAGGCTAAGGATAAGGCATATGAAGAGTTGTATGAAAGGTTGGACACTAAGTAGGGAGAAAAGGACCTGTACCAATGGCTAGACAGAGGGACCGAGCTAGGAAAGATGTGCAGCAGGTAAAGTTGATAAAGGATAATGAGGGAAACATACTCACAAGTGAGGAGAGTGTGTTGAGGAGATGGAAAGAGTACTTTGAGGGGCTGATGAATGAAGAGAATGAGAGGGAGAGAAGGTTGGATGATGTAGGGATAGTGAATCATGAAGTACAATGGATTAGCAAGCAGGAAGTAAGGATAGCTATGAAGAGGATGAAGAATGGAAAGGCTGTTGGCCCAGATGACATACCTGTGAAAGCATGGAGGTGTTTAGGTGAAATGGCAGTGGAGTTGTTAACCAGATTGTTTAATGAAATCTTAGAAAGTGAGAGAATGCCTGAGGAATGGAGAAAAAGTGTTTTGGTACCAATTTTTAAGAATAAGGGTGATGTGCAGAGCTGTAGTAACTACAGAGGGATTAAATTGATCAGTTACAGCATGAAGTTATGGGAAAGAGTAGTGGAAGTTAGGTTAAGAAGGGATGTGATGATTAGTGAACAGCAGTATGGTTTCAGTCCAGGAAAGAGCCCTACAGATGTGATGTTTGCTCTGACAGTGTTGATAGAGAAGTACAGAGAATGTCAGAAAGAGTTGCATTGTGTTTTTGTAGACTTAGAGAAAGCATATGACAGGGTGCCTAGAGAGGAGTTGTGGTATTGTATGAGGAAGTCAGGAGTGTCAGTGAAGTATGAAAGAGGGGTACAGGCTATGTACGAGGGTAGTGTGACAGCAGTGAGGTCTGCGGTGGAAGTGATGGATGTGTTTAAGGTGGAGGTAGGGTTACATCAAGGATCAGCTCTGAGCCCTTTCTTATTTGCAATGGTGATGGACAGGTTGACAGACAAGATCAGACAGGAGTCCTCATGGAGTATCATGTTTGCAGATGACATTGTAATCCGTAGTGAGAGTAGGGAACAGGTGGAGGAGACCTTGGAGAGATAGAGATATCCTCTAGAGAGAAGAGGAATGAAGGTCAGCAGGACTAAGACAGAATATGTGTGTGTGAATGAGAGGGAGGATAGAAGAATGGTGAGGATGCAAGGAGCAGAGATGGCGAAGGTGGATGAGTTTAAATACTTGGGGTCAATAGTTCAGAGTAATGGTGAGTGTGGAAGAGCGGTAAAGAAGAGAGTACAGGCAGGATGGAGTGGGTGGAGAAGAGTGTCAGAAGTGATTTGTGACAGACGAGTACCTGTAAGAGTGAAAGGGAAGGTGTACAAGTGGGTAGTGAGACCAGCTATGTTATATGGGTTGGAGACAGTGGCATTGACAAAAAGCAGGAGTTTGAGCTGGATGTGGCAGAGTTAAAGATGTTAAGATTTGCACTGGGTGTGACGAGGGTGGACAGGATTAGGAATAAGTATATTAGAAGGTCAGCCCAGGTTGGAAGGTTCAAGATTACATTGATTTGGACATGTGCTGAGGAGGGATGCTGAGTATATTGGGAAAAAGATGCAAAGGATGAAGCTACCAGGTAACATGAAAAGAGGAAGGCCTAAGATAGGGTTTATGGATGTGGTGAGAGAGGGCATGCAGGTGGTTGGTATGAGAGAGCAAGATGCAGAGGACAGGAAGAAATGGAAACAGGTGATCTGCTGTGGTGACCCCTAATGGGAACAGCCGAAAGAAGATGATGATGATGATGAGGTATGATAAGGTTATTCTTAAGACTGAGGATGGTTCATTTTCTACTGAAGATGGCATTTCTGAAGTTTAAATTTTAGGTGATTCTGAAATAAGAAATCATGATAGAAAGTTATGAGCTATTAATGCAGAAACAATAACTATATCATCACTTCTAGATCTTAAATTAATAAATATGTCTAGCTTAAGTGATTACCTATTTAGTGGTAACATTTAATATTCTGCTATATTAATTCATGTTGAAACAAATGATTTGAAATCTACCATCAAAAATATGAAAATGTCATTATTATTAGACATTACTGAAAAATTGGAAGCTGATTCAGTACAAATAACACTAATCATCACCTTTTTACTAAAGCTCATTAGTTTAGCTATTGGGTGTCGTAATTATGAACTATATATAATCTGCCATTGGTTAAACACTGGGAATATTATGTAAATGATTTTAGAATGTTCTCCCCAGATTTTATTGATTTAAGCAACTATGGGTTAGTCTATATATATATATATATATATATATATATATATATATATATATATATATATATATATATATATATACATGTTTTTATATATGTGTGTGTATATATATATATATATATATATATGGCTTCACTTTATAATCTCGAAATGCTGAAATACCGAATTTCAGCATTCCGAGATCATGAAGCCAAAAATTCAGAATGCCGAAAGTCCAAAAGAGCAAATTTGAATACCTGGAATTCACACTTATGCATTTCCGGTATGTTGTGTGTAGTGTTATGGTGCCGAAAATTGCAGGTGAGTGAGTATCTGTGTGTGTTTTTGTATGTTGCATGTGTGGGTAAGAGTAGGGAGGTGTAAGTATGAGTGTGAGTGTTGGGTTTGTTGGTGTTTGTGTATGTGTGATGTGTATTTGTGTGCAAGCGAGTGGAGAATGCCGTGGTGTGAGTTTTATTTTTTTTTTATGTTATGTGCAATCTCGGAGTTGGTATATATATATATAAGTAGGAGAGTGTGGGGTGCAAGGGGGCTTGCCACCCTGCTTATATGTAGTGTAGGCTTGTTTGGTTTGTGTGCTGTGGGTGGAATGATGTGTGTGTTATGTGGTGTATGGTGTATGTATGTTCGTGATTGTGTGATTCGTGATTGTGGGATTTGGTATTGTGAATGGTTAGGCTTCATGGTCTCGGAATGCTGAAATTCGGTATTTCAGCATTTCGAGATTATGAAGTGAAATCATATACATATATTAATATATATATATATATATATATATATATATATATATATATATATATATATCAGTGGCGGCTGGTGACTTCAAATCGAAGGGGGGGCTGCAGGAGACAGCTGAATGGGTGGGGGCCAACAGGAAGGGGTGTGGCCAACTAGAAAAGGGGTGGAGCTATGCTAAAAACAGTAAAAACTGGGACTTTAATTAAATACACTGCCCTGGGTGCCAAACTGTCATTATGAGAGTCCAATCAAGACAAAATGAATTGTGGAAGAAAACATATTTCAAAGAATATAAGAAAAAAATTCAGTGGTAACACCACGGCTGAAGCAGCAAAAACTTTAATGAAAAAGAAGTTAGCGCGTTTGCGTTCTCCCACTGAACACTTCTTCAGACGATAAAAACCAAGTCAATCCACCTTTCTTAAATACAACAAAAGCCATTGACATGCTTGTGCTAATTAACCGATCAAAACATTTTAAGCAACATCCACAGTACAAAACACTCACATATGATATAATTCATAAAATAGATATGTAACAAATCCTATACAAGTTAAAAACAAAAACAAACATACCTTTCCTAATTATGAAAAAATGCAATCATAAACAATCTATAAACATTAAAACTGTATTAGAATTTACAATAAACATTAGTGTCACAATGGTTTAGCAACTAAAAAAGGTTTAAGGGAAACCTTATCATTAAGGCCATAGCCCCTGTCTGCCTGCAGCCTAATAATCCACTTCATCTCTGCTTGTTCTGTCAAGTTCTTAAGGTTACCTAATCTAAGACTTTTATTCATTAATTCTAACACTAAAGATCTAAACTTATGAGATGGATTATTATTCAAAACATGTGCTAATTCATTTGTCTCATCCTCCTTATTTATCGCATAAATATGTACCCTAACTCTCTCATGCAGGGTCCTATTCATCTTGCCTCCATAAAAACAAGCACATTTGCTACAAGTAGCAAGATATACTAGGTCTCATGACTTACAATCAGCAATTTGTTCGAATCTGTAAATCATATGAGTCGTGGGATGCTCAAAAGTGTTTGTAGGCACAATGATTACAGTTCCTGCATGAGAAAGTACCTTTCTCATCCAACTGTACTCTATTATGATGATCCCTTTCATAACATAGTAAGCTCTTCAAAGACTTAGTATTTCTGTATGAATATTCGGGACTCGTTCCTATAATATCACCAAGTCTATCGTCTGCTGTCAGAATTCTCCAGGTCTTAGTAACAATATCATGTATCTTTCTATTGTTATTCGAATAGGGAATGACCATTCTGACACCTTGTCTATAAGAGTCTTTAGATCTGTTCGTAGGTTTTACTCCATTTGTCTCCCTTTAAAGAAACGGTTCCCTTTATCACATCTATTAATAACATTTGTGTCTGTTAATGAAGTGGTCTCCTTACCCTTATACCCCAGCTGTAAAAAAATCTCTCTCAAACCTTTCAAAGCTCCTTCACATATATCATCTGGGGTAGTCAACTAGAGACATGCAGTCTTTGGCCCTGTACAATATTCCTGTAAATATGGGTGGGGTGCATACTTTCTCGATGTAACAAATTATTCTTTCTGTACTTTTTTCTAAACAACCCAGTCTCTATTCTATCTATTTCCTTCTAAATGATCACATCTAAAAAAATCAATGTTATCATAAGATCTATTAGCAGCAAATGCCAAAAAATCCGTTGTTGCATTAATATAGGTCAAAAAATCTCAAGATCATCCGACGTTCGATGCCAAACCATAAAAACATCATCCACAAAACGTGTATAATAAGGGATGGACTTGGCAAATTCAGTAATATGTATATACCTGACTTCCCAATGTGCCATTACTAAATTTGTGCAGTAATTTGCACATGGGGTACTCATGGCTACCCCTTTTACTTGCAAATAATACTTGTCTTTGAAAAAGAAAACATTATTTTTCAAAATCAAATATAACAGAAGGGTATAGCTCAGTATACTATCATTAGAAATATCTTCATTGGCTAAAAGCAGCCTGATGTAATCCATCCCAATTTTATTAGGAATTGCTGTAAAGAGTGTTTTTTTACGTCTAAGGTAACTAACAAAATGATGGGTTTATAGTGATCTGAATGCACATATGAAGAGTAACTCTCTAGAAAATGTTGTGTGTCCCTTAACAGTGGCAATTTTATTAACAACTTCCCTCAAATTGTTTTCAATGCAAATAGAAATAGATTCTGTTAACCACCCTTTACTAGAGACTATAGGTCTGGGGGGGGGGGGTTGTTCACATCCTTATGTACTTTGGGAAAGCCATGAATTGTGGGAATACATGGAGTCTCTACCAAAAATAATTTATAGAGGTCAGTATTAATCACATTACATGTCAATAAATCATATAATTCATCATGCACATAGTGTATTAACTTATTAAGTTGTTCATATGTAAGACATTTGTATATAGTTATATCTTACAACTTAAAACACATTTTCTCTCTGTATTTCCGACTGTCCAAGATTACGACAGCTCCCCCCTTATCAGATTGTCTAATAAATTATAAAAATCTCATTTTTTACTACTAGTAACACATCTATACAAATTATTCAAGTCCCTTTCGCAGGCTCTTTCAAATAAAAGTGCTTGGTCTCCTACGCATGCTAAAATTATTATCACTGCGATCATCAAACAGTAACTTTAATGCCACATTTCTAGTGTCTCTGGCTGGTATAAAAGAAAGACCCTTGTTCAATAAGGATTTCTCAATTTCAGTTAACATATAGCCAGAAATATTTATAAATAACTCACATTCACTGTCTTCCAATTAGTTTTCTGTGTTTGGCATTTCCCATCCTCTGACGACTTGCATCTCTTCCTCCCTCAACTTAAGCTCCTCTGCTGTGTATTCAGCCTTTTGATAGGAAGGGGAAGACAGCAAAAAAACAGTGGTTCATTTGTTGAGCCCATTATGGGTTACTTCCGTCAAACATCGCTACCCAGGTTTAGCATTGTAGTAAAAAGAGTTGTGGCCTTAACAGAATTAGTATTCAATCCATTCCTTCTGGATCCAACACCATTCTCCACGAGATCAAAAGTCACACCTTTCGCGTCTGACGTCACCACCCCATTCTTTTCAGCAACTCCTGCATTAGTCAGGTCGAGATTATTAGTAGTTGGAATGGGTGTTTTCACTGCTGTCATCTTTGCCACAACTCCATTGGTTCTTTCAGCAGGGATGGCAAGTGTGGCTTGTGACCTCACTCTAACAGATTCCTTAGGCCAAGTAATCACATTGCCATTCCGAAAGTTATGGCAATCTCATTCTAATTTCTTCTTATTTTGCTGGAGCAACTTATGCTCATATAGGGAGATGTTTATATTCAAATCATTAATAAATGTGTTATATTTATCAACAGAAAAAGCTGACTTAATTCATTGCTGTAACTCAATGAACGTGATTACCAGCTCCATTTCTTATAACAAGAAATGATCAATTAACAATCTTAGATAACTGTAACTGGTGTCCAAGTTCAGTCTTTGCTATTTTGTTAACAAGTCTGGAAAAGTAGTCCCGTAGGTAGGCATTCTTAAGATTCTCCAACCTCGGGGAACCACTTTAAAGTGGAGGCAAGTCTCCATATGCTTTCTTTGCAAGTGTATATTTTTTTAGCTTAAACACCAGGGTCTCCAAGTTTCTTGTCAGTCTCAGCATATCAGCAAATCAGCAAATTCATCTCTATCAATCACGTCTCCATTAACATTCTCTAGCTCATTCTTTTCAGTCATTGGTAAAGGATGGAAACAAAAAGGTTGTGAGACATGAAAAAATAAATTACTTTTTAAATACATTACTGGAATGCCAGTCAAAATCAAGTATAAAAAGACAAGCAGCACTCAACTCAAACCACTTCTCCTTGCACTGCAATTCTAATTATAATTAATATTCAGCTTTATAAAAGTACCAAGTAACATGCTGAAAGTAGCAATCCCCCACTTGTAAAAATGTTTCTTATCCAAAAAAGACCTGCTGCCTGACAACAGCTATCTACTTGTTTCATGGGGAAAACATGATTTAAAGTACAAAATGAACAGCAAATAAGAAACAAGCTCAAGATAAATTGCTTAAAGGATTACTGCACATGTTATGGACCACATGATAGACTGGCATTCTGTTCAGTTTATGGGTAAATCCTGCAAAGCTGACTGCAAGTTTCCAACAAATGTAATGAGCTTCTGAAAATACTGTAATCCTGTCCTTTATTACAAATACTGTCATATGCATTTCAATACCTAAGGGTTATACACTATCTAGTTATCTAAATATTCACTGGATGGCAACAATAAAAAGCCTTTCAATGTTGGCAATTCTTTAACAGTATGCTTATTAAAGCTTACTTGCATCTTACAGTCTCAGGCAAGCTTACCTGACGGTCATTAATGCATTGCTACTTAAATACAGAGCAACAGGCACTGCAACAAAATGCATTTTCTGAATAAGAAGAAGCATAAATCAACAGTATAAAAATATGACAGAAAACCAGAACATTCTTCAAAATCAAGGACAGATGAAAAGCCACTGTAGTACTTGTGTCTACCTTGGATGAGGGGATACTCTGCACTGCACTGCATAACTGCTCCTTGCCTTGCTTGATCATATCCAGAGTCACTACATGGGGGAGTGGGGTGTAATAAGTATGTCACAATTTGAAATGTCTCTGGCTGATGGTGATGGCCCTGACACATTTGTCATACCTGTCAGCCTCAGAGCAAGAAATCTGGACAAAGCCATAAACAGAAGTGGGACAAAGGCCCAAAAATAAGGACAATTTTTAAATATTGCTCTTATAAACTTAGAAAGATAATAGTAGGTCTTACATTAGGGTCTATATTAGAACATTGAAGTTTCACAACTTTGAATGTTCTAATTACGACCCCTATTCAACGAATGCTGACAACATCTGCCATGCAGAACAGCAAATTTTTTTCCTAGGGAAAATATTTGCTGTTTCGGAACACATACACACAACACAAGCACACCAAACAAACAGCAATCCACACACATACACCTAAAATTGTACAGCTAACCCTACACTAAACTGTACAAACACCACTAACTATCCACTTACTTTAACCCAAACCCTAACCCTAAAGTCCATCACTATCGCATACTCACCTCACCTGCACCCTAACCCTAACTCACCTACCCCACCCTAACCCTCACATTCACACAGTCGCACACTTACCTGACGCAGACCCTAACCCTAACTCACCTAACCACCCTAACCCTCATGTTCACACAATCGCACACATACCTAACCCATGCCCTAACCCTAACTCACCTAACCCACCCTAACCCTCACATCCACACAATCGCACACATACCTAACTCGCGCCCTAACCCTAACTCACCTAACCCATGCCCAATCGCACACTTACCTGACTTTCCACCACAGCTCTGAATATAGCAAAGCGACAGAAACGGACAACAGAATTCTTTCCCTAGGAAAAAATTTGGTTTTCTGTCATTTCGCTATTTTCAGCGTTCACCGAATAGGGGTCAATATTAGAAGATTTGAAGTTGTGAAACTTCGATGTTCTAATATGGACCCCTTACATCAGTATGAATTTTTATGAAGGGTATGAAATCTTAAACTCAAATGTCTGTCATTATTGTCTATATTCAATCTTTAATGATTTGCCACTAATTTGCAAGAAAACCACAATTTTATGAAAAACGAACCAAAAATGTGATGCAAAAATATAAAATAGCCATACAATACAGCTGGGAACCTGTCAAAGAAGGGACACTTTTTAAATATTAGTACAGTTAATTTGAGCAGCTGACAAAATAAGAAAATCTACATGCATTTCTGAAATTAAAAGTAATCTACAACTACAACTCTGATCATTACAATTATTTATTAATTGTAAACCCTCCACGATTTCTCCCAAATTTGCCATTTTGTGGAAGGATTATTAGGGGGAGAGCAACATTTTGAGCCAAAATTGGGGACAGTTGAGAGGTTTGGATATGCCTAATTCTACAAAGCGATTTATTTGTGCATATCTCTCAACCTCTTAATGCAGGAAATCTGGACAAGGCCAGATATATTAGAGGAACAGACAAACAGTACTAAAAAATGCTCTTATATAAATTTAACAGTTGACAGAATAACAGGTCTTGCTTTAGCATGCATTTTTCTGAAGGGTATGAAGTCTGAAACTCAATGTCTGTCATTATTTAGTGACTTAATTCCTAAATGATTTGCTAGAAAACCATAAATTTTATGAGGAACAAACCAAAAATAAGCAAAAATCTATTCATTCTGCAAAAATCTGCAGGATTGAGAGGTATAGTTCAGCCGGGGCTGTCTAAGTTTGCAGCCCTTCCCCCTCACAAAATCATGGTCAAATGGGGCCTCCCCCCGCAGCTATTCCAATGTCCCATTACTTTGGCTATTTCGTCCCATTTATCATAAACACTGTAATGTGCATACTGCTTTATTCCTACAATGATTTGGATTTCATTTAAAAGTTTTATTTTACATTTGTCAGCACAACCACTAATAGACATCTGCTAAACAAAGCAATGCAGTCTCACAATGAAAATAGACTTAGAATTAAAGTTTCCCTGTCCTTGAAACTGACATTCACTGAAACAGCATTGAAACCCACATTGAAAGAAAATACATCTGGCCGGTGGCAGATAAAGATTAACTTTGGGCTGTTTTCAAATCATAAGCCCCTTGCACAGGAAACATACATGGTTCTTTGATACACCTTCCTGATTGTATTAAATTATATTCCTTGTATAACACAGTACAGTTGTTAGAGGGCGTTTTAAATTTATTGTTTTGAACATTTTTACAATAAACAATGAAAAAAATACATGCACCAATAATGACAAAACTGCCCAATTCAGAACATTTCCATCATAAAAGTCTATTCAAACATCTACAATCTACCAGTGTCAGTAAATATGCACAATATCCACAGAAGTAAAAGTCATCTTAATAATTCCACATTAAAGAGATCTGTAACTAATGAAGATGTTGCTGCTAGCAAACAACTTTATATTTCATTGTTTCATCTACAAATAAAGTGCCTGTTGCCCTTGAGGAATAAATTGCCTATGTCACATTACAAAATTATAAGCTAGTAATATTGCAATAGGGAATGCATGGCAAACTGATACTAGGTTCATCTTTACTAGGTATCTCTGCCAAAGGGGACATTTTCAGGACTGCAGCATCCACCCCCTTTAAATGCACAATGCAGTACAGTATCAGCAATGCATCTATATACTGTGGGAGTAGAACACACAGCCTTCTGCAGTATACTACCTGTTGTGCTAGTAACAATGCAAGCAGACTCAGCATAAGCAATACCAAACTTCTATTCAAGCTCTCAGCTCCTTGTAAAATCCACTCAACACTCAACTGTATCTCTCAACTTTGAAGCACAAGAAATTGGAAAAATCCAAAATTTATTGGGGGGGGGGACAAAAACCAGGGACACATTTTAAACACTGCTTGTATAATCTTGGAAAGTTGCTAGAATAAATTGCTGTGTTACCACCATGTATTTCACTGGCATGTCTTGAACCCAGGACCCTGTGGACTACAGTCAGAGCAACATACCACTATGCCAAATCAGCTGTTTCTTGAAAGACAGGTAGACTGAAACTTAAATGGCTATCATTTAGTGAATTCATTTCTCACCATAGCTCTCAACCTCTTAGCACAAAACACCTAGATAAAGCCAATAATGGGGAATACAGCCCCTAAACATATTCAGTGAAGTCAGTTCTCACCATAGCTCTCAAACACTTAGCACAAAAAACCTGGACAAAGCCAATAATTGGGGAATACAGCCCCCAAAATAGGGACACATTTCAAATATTCATCTTATAAACAGAACATGTTAGAATTAAAGGTTTTGTTTTACCATGTATTTTCAGAAGAATATAAAGTCTGAAATTCAAATGCTTGTCATTATCTAGTGAATTTAAAATCTAGAAAACCACAAATTTTATGAGGAACAGAACAGAACAAAAATATGTGGCAAAAATTTCACAAGTGGAGGTGGGTAGGGAATTCAAGCTCTTGCTACTTGCTCCCAAGGTACAGGGTTTGTGTCTAGCCACCAGGTATATTTCCTGAGTTCTCTCTAGCCACCAGGTATCATTAACTCATTAACTGGGGTATTTTACACACACACACACACACTCACACACACACACACACACACACACACACACACACACACACACACACACACACACACTCAAAACAAAAAAAGCCCATTTGGTAATTCCTGCAGCTTCAAAGCCCTGTGTGCATGTGTGGAGTTCCTGGAATGCTGTGAACATGCATGCACAGACATCCGGGAGTTCCTGGAATGCTGTGAACATGCATGCATTCCTGCAGCTTCAAAGTCCTGTGTGCATGCGTGGAGTTCCGGGAATGCTGTGAACATGCATGCGCGGACTTCCAGGAGTTCCGAGAATGCTGTGAACACACATGCATTCCTGCAGCTTCAAAGTCCTGCGTGTATGTGCGGAGTTCTGGGAATGTTGTGAACATGCATGCACAGACTACTGGGAGTTCTGGGAATGCTGTGAACTTGCACACGTTCCTGCAGCTTCAAAGTCCTGTTTGCATGTATGAAGTTCTGGGAATGCTGTGAACATGCATGCGCAGACTTCCGGGACTCACTTTTGTTTTTTTATTTCATTTTTATTTTTTATTTTCTTTACAGCTGGGGGGGCTGCAGTCCTGCAGTCCAATAGCATGAGCCACCCCTGATATATACATATATATATATATATATATATATATATATATATATATATATATATATATATATATATATATATCTACACACACACACACACACACACACACACACATACACACACACACACACACACACACACACACACACACACACACACACACACACACACACTAGGGTCCACTTCTTAATTCTGAAATATCACAATCCCGAGATTCATAAAATCGAACCCATAATCTTGAGGTTGTAAAATCTTGAAATTAAGAAATAAACCCAAAAAAGAGATGTAAAACCATGATGTTGCAGGGAGGAAAGCCCCCCTGCACCCCCACACCCCCTGTAACTTAAATATACTAACTCTGAGATCATGCTACAGTAAAGAGAATGGCAATGTTCCCATTCCACACTGTATAGGGATTTCTATTACCGTTCTCTTCACTGTAGTGTGATCTCAGAGTTAGTGTATTTAAGTTGCATGGGGTGTGATGGGTGCAGGGAGGCTTTCCCCCTTGCAAAAACATGGCTTTATATCTCTTCTTTTATTTATTTATTTTTTTTGGTTTATTTCTTAATTTCAAGATTTCACAACCTTGAGATTGTGGACCCATATACAGATACACACACACACACACACACACACACACACACACACACACACACACACACACACACACACACACACACACGCACACACACACACACACAAACGCACACACACAAGTAGTGGAAACACAATTCTAGTGAACAGTTACATACACTGTAAAGAATCCATGCAGTACTGGCAATAAGCTGAATAAGAAAGTGAAGCAACTGTTAGATAATTTTCATATAACTGTATGTGGTGGTTAAAAGACCTTGTTTATGAAAATATAACTTCTGTGCTGCAAGGTTTATGTCTAATTCTGATTAAGTACAACTGTTTTACTGTTAAGTACATATTCATGTAAGGATTGTTGGTCAGTTATTGTGATAACAGGCAAAACCTCTCAACTGCTCTAATCTTTGTACTAGTTTTTAAGTATAAAAACAGTGTTTTCATTCCTTATCTGTTCTATCCTGACCCTCTTCGCTAAGAAACTGTAGTTTTATATGCTTATTTTCTCTTTTTTTTCTTTTGCAGTTACTCTACCTACCAGCTACTTAGATTTATACTGCAACAGTGTGCTGATTCCTGTTCTCTGGGCCTACCTGCAAGCTGCCTCTCAGTTAAACAGGATACTTTAAAAGTTTATCTTCTGGTGTCTTACAAGCACCCTGCGTAGGTTTACATTTAAATATCTTTGTATTCCTGACACTTTGTACAATACCATTCTGAGACTTGCACTCTAGGACCTGCACCACCACCCCCTGCATTTTCCTTCTAGACTTTAAATCTTTATTTCTACTTGGGTAATCTTGGGTTTCTGCTGACTTACTCCCATTAACATTACCCTGCAAAGAGCAGTGTATGTGTTCAACTTTCCTAGTATGTAGGGTAGCACACACTCAATCAAACCAACGCTGTCCCCACCTGAAACCCTCTTTAGCCAAACCCACCTTTGGTCCCACTGCCTAATAATTTCCTTTACAGTCATTCCCAGTGGAAAAGTTTGAATTTGGCTACAGAAATCAAGTATAGCCCAAAGAGACTATATTTACCACTTATCTTGCAATCCTTGCCAAAGGTTTTAGCCTGCTCCATTCACTTTGCTCCACTCCCTACCCCCAAATCCCTCCCACCCCAGCTGTACTCAAATTTAATCTAACAAACGACCGCTCCCACTATTATCCAACCAATCAACTTATGCCTCCCATAATCTCCATCCCTCTACTACTCCTTCCTACTTATCATACATCCTAATCCCAACACAGCCATGTCACTACTACAATTATAATCCTTTGCTGTACTATTCTAGCATTTACTACATCTTATGAAGAAATTTCAGTCAATTCTACCAACCACTTCCATTGCACTTTGTCAACTACCCCTCTTAAATTCTCACCACACAGTTTCACTACTCCAACCCCAAAATGCCTCCTTCCACCACACCTACTTAATTACCAAGCACACACCTCATCTGAATGCAAATTATTCTTAAAATACCACAAGCATTTCACTGCATATATAAAACATATCCTCTGCATTCTCTCTAAACTTACTTTCAGAGGAGACATGCACCCTAACCCTGGCCCCAATTTCTCCAACCTCTCCACAAACCCCCCTCCAAATAGCTCCTCTATCACCCAAATCACACTTAATAAAAAGCCAACATACCTCCTTATTATGTATCTTAACATCAGAAGCATCTGTAACAAAATCCAAGTCCTCCAGGCATACATACACCTGTATTCCCCTGACATCCTTATCCTAACTGAATCTTGGCTTAAACCTCACATCAAAAGTGAAGAAATACTCCCACCTGGATATAACATCCTCCACAAGGACAGAATATCCAGAAAAGAAGGAGGAGTGGCACTGATGTATAAACATCACCTCACTATCCAAATTCTCACCCAGTCAGCTCCCCAGCTTGACAAGGAAGAAATCCTTTGTGCTGCCCTAAAATTAAATCCTAAGACAGCAATCAACTTAATAGGCTGCTACTTCCCTCCAGGCCAAAATATACCCCCCCCCCTTGAAAACCTATTAAACTGGGCCAATCTCTCCCTACCCTAAGAAACCATCATACTCGGTGACTTTAACATCAACTGGCTATCCTGCAATAGTAAACCCCCAGCACTCCACCTAGATCTCCATGGCTTCTCACAGCTTATACAATCCCCAACCAGGATAAATAACCCCCCCCAATATTCACACCATTCTTGGTTGGGCCCTAGTCAACATAGATCCTCACTCTTACCTGACAGGCTCCTTACCTGACACCCTAAATGACCACTCCCCAACCTTCCTACTAAAACACCACATAAATAGCAGCAAAATCATTGTCCACCAACACATTCACTACAAAGCAAAATTCAGCTCCAGCTCCTTCACCACCTCCCTACAAAAAATAAACTGGTCATCCCTAAAATACCTCAACCTAGATGAAACAGTCCACTACTTTAACAGCACTTTCCTCAATATCCGTAACTCCCATGCCTCCCAAAGATGCACCAAAATCCGAACTAAAAAATCTCCCTGGCTACAAAAAAAAAAAAAAAACACCAAAGACCTTATGAAATCCAGGGATAAAATATGGGAACAATGGTGCACAACCAAAAACCCCTCAGATAGGCAACTATTCCTTGAACCACGTAACAAAGTCAAAAAGCAATTAAAAGCAGACAAAGCCCTTTTCTATCAGACATCCCTAAACTCCTCCCAAAACAACACAAAGCAATTCTGGTCCACAATTACCTCTATCCTCTGCCCAGGGAAGGTAAACATCCCCCCACCAACCACCCCTCTCTACACCTGTAGCATAGCTGACTCTTTCAACAAACATTTTACAGAGACCGTTCTATCCATAACTAAAGAACACTTCCCTACATCAACACCCCCACACCCAAACCAACTCCACCCCTCCCTTCCTTCTTCCTTTCCACAGTACCCACCTCCAACATAAAAAAACTACTGACAAAATGTAAACCCACAAGACTAGCAGCTGACAACCTGCCCACAGAATACCTAAACATAGCAGCTGATGTTTTAGCTTATCGCATCTCCAAATGAATCAACCACTCCATATCTGAGTCTTATGTGGCAACCTTATGGAAAATATACCACATCATACCCCTACACAAAGGTGGATCCTCAATAGACATCTCCAACTACCACCCCATTGCCATCCTCTTGCCTCTCTTCAAGATACTCAAAAAATGTATCAACTCACAGATCTCCAATTATCTCCTAGATGATAATCTCTTCTTCTACACACAGCATGGTTTCAGACCACACCATAGCACCACAACTGCTCTGCTGTCCTTCACTAACACCATTCTACAACATAAAAACAATGGTCTTTTCTTCTCTGCTGTATTTCTTGACCTATCGAAGGCTTTTGATATTGTATCACATGATCTTCTACTTTCTGCACTCTCCAACCTCTCCTTTTCCATACCTGCCATCAATTGGTTCCACAGATATCTACACGGCCACCAGCAGTCATTTGTCTAGCACAACAATTTATCCTCTCACCTCCCTGCTACTCTCGGGTTCCCCAAGGCTCCATCCTTGGCCCCTTGCTTTTCTCCATTTTTACCAATGACTGCACACTGCCACCAAACATGCCTCCCTCATACAGTATGCAGATGACTCCACTCTCATCTGCTCAGCTCCAACTCTAACAGAACTACAGCAGATCACTCAAGCATCTTTCTCTTCTGTTGAAAGTTGGCTATTAAATGCTCAACTCCTCCTCAACCCAAATAAGACCAAACTCCTCATCTTTCAACCCTCAAAATCTACCCCGAACATCCCCATTTCAACATACTTGCCAAAGACAACACTTCTATCTCACCAACAGCCCACACTAAGCTACTTGGTGTACAGATTGACAACAAACTCAAATTTGACACTCACATATCACTCACAATAAAAAAAGTCCACAAAAACCGGATGCCTTATATAGAAACCAACAATACCTAACCAAACAAGCCAGAATCTCTACCAAAACTTTCCAACTAATCTCAACCCTATTCTATGCATCCCCCATACTCACAAATCTTTGACAATCAGACCTAAAGAAACTCAAAGCCTGCTACAATAAAACTGTAAAATTTGCATCAGGGGACACCCACCGCAGTCACCACTGTGTCTCCCTTAGAAACCTAGACTGGCTTGAGCTCCCTCAACTCCTACACCTAACCCAACTTACCTTTGCTCATAAACTTGTAAACCACACTCTTAAAATTCCTTCACTTCATACACTTCTCCAACTCTACCAATCCTCCAGAACCCTTCGCTCCTGCAACAAAAATCTACTCCAAGTCACTAAACCCAACAACTCTGCAGGGGAAGCGCTATTCTCCTATTCCATATCCAAAATCTGGAACTCAATTCCTACTGTCATGACTACCCTCCCTTCCAGCAGTCTCTTCAAAAATGCTCTTAAAGCACACATAAAATTGCACTGGCTATGTCCTTGTCCATACCCCAACTAACCCCCCCTTTCTCCTGTACCACTAATTAGCTGCCAGCTCTACTATTAGTTGTCAACAGGTTATCAGTATTTCATTACTATTTTATATCCTTTAACTAGTAAACGATTGCAGAATGATGTTTACTCTTTTCTCTATGTGAGAAATTAATACTAGTAGGCAAATGTCTTGCACCTTATATTGTTATTATATGCTGACATATGATATTACCTGTCAGACTGTGTCTTTGCTATAAATATGCTGCTTTTTTTCCCTCTGAAATGCTAGATTATGCTCTTATATTATGTGAAATTTTGCTTGGCTGAATATATGGAGCCTTCCTTGTGATATTATACTCTGACATATAGGTCATTTCTCCTGTTGAACTGTGTCTTTACTATAATTATACTGTTTCTTTTTTCATCTGATTATGCTAGATTGTACTCTTATATTATATAAATCTCATATGTCTGAATATATGGAGCGTTTCACCCTGGGCCTCCGCTGAAAATGGGCATATACCCAGTCGGACCTTCCTGGTCAACAAATGTAAAATAAATAAAAACATAGGTAAAATTGTGGCTAATGTCACTCCTTTTTTAAGAAATTGGTCAGGAAAATAATTAGTAATAGAATATTTGATAGCATTATGAAAATATATTGTTGAAATGCTTAAAGTATTGGAAATAAATATGATAAGTTAAAATGCATAATACAATATGAGAATTTTGAGTTAGTAATAATAACTGAATACTGGAATTCTACTCCTTTTGTTCTCAATGGATATTCCAAATATGAATGCATAAGGAATAATTTAACAGCTGGAGGTATTATGATATGAATTATTCATTATTATTTTCTAGATAAACTTGAAACTACATTTAAGCATAATGAAATTATTCTACTGTGTGATTTTAACTACCCTGATATTAATTGAAATTCATTAGCTTCCAGTAAGTATTATTTATTGTTATAGATCTGTAGGGATTCTTTCTTGTCTTTTGAGGTATAGCCCAAATGGATGAGCATTACACCAGAAATGACAACATATGTGATTTAATAACAAAGCATGATAGTCTGATCTCTAATGTCGTGATAGGTATACCCTTAGGTATGTCAGATTATAACTCCTTAGAGTTTAATATAAAGAAAGGAGTTAGATCTGTCAAGAACACAATTAAGTATAATTATGAGAAAATTAATAATAGCAAAAGTACTATGGAAATAAATGATATTAAGTGAAGTGATCAGTCCATGAATGCAGGTGGTGATTATAATGTTTTTAATATACTCTGAGTAAAGCAGTGGAAGAAACTGTGGGCAATGAAGCCAGCCGTATAAATAAATATCCTTATTGATGGAATAGAGTTTTAAATTAATTGTACAGAAAAAAAAGAGATTATTGCATGCATTCCAAAAGTGTCTCACACAATTAAATTAAAGAAATCTGAATAGGATAATGAAACAATAAAAAGAATATAAAGGTAAGAATAGCTTTTGAAATCAGAATTGCTTCCAACAAGCTAATACAAAGAAATATTAAAAATACACAGCAGTGCATGTTTTTCCCTCTCAGGCACCTGCTCTTTGGCAAGTTCTCTAAACTGACATAAAGGAAATCAACTTACTGCAAATTTAGAATACAACTTAAAAAGCATTTCTTCAGCCAAGAAAAATGCTTTACCTTAATCAGTGGACATATCATCTAACCTATCTCTTTTCCAAGTTTCTTCTCCTTTCTCAAGATTTCCTGAGGACTGACCCACTTTAGAAACTAATGAATATATTGTACATTACACTGTTATTGATTGTACATTGCACTGTGCTTGTTCACCAGAATGCATACATACATTTGTCTATGTAATTAGTCTGAACTACTATGTTACTGCTTATATTTCTGCATTTTTTGTTTGTGAAATATTTTGTATTTCACTCTGGCTGAGTCTTTTACTGGTCATTATTGATCAGAGCAGTACCCTGGTAAACAAATATGCATTAATTAATTCACAAAAACTATATATAATTCAGATATGGCTACTGAGAATAATGGCAATATAATTATGGATCATTGTATATTATGTAATGAATTTAATATGCACTTTGTTAATATTTCAAGTAGTCATGGAAACAACTTACCAATTATTAATAAATTGGTCATAGATTCCTATGATTGTCCTATAATTTCTATAAACAATGTAGATAAAGCACTACAGAGATTAGTAAACAAGACATCTGTAGATCCAGATAAAATACAAGCAGTGTCATTGAAAACAAGCATGGATACGTTGAATGTTTCTTTAACACTTATAGTTAACTCTCTTGTTTGTAATTGATCAGTACCAATGGCTGTGAAAAGTTTAAATATTATTCCATTATATAAGAAAAGAAAGAAATCTGATATGAATAACTATCACCCAGGTAGTTTAACCTCTGCATTAGATAAATGTTTTGAAAGGTGTCTATTGTAATTGATAAATAATGATACAGTGAAAAATAATCTACATGATATTAGTCAATATGGCTTTCTGAAGGGGAAAAATACTGACTAATTTGATAGTTTTATGACCAGATTACATCTGTGATGGTTAATGGAATGTCTGCAGATATGATATTATTGGATTTAATCAAAGCTTTTGCCATTTTAAAACAGGTTATTATGCCTGGGTTAGAGATAATTGTAATCCACATATAATTAATTGGATTTTATTGAATGGTTTTGGACAGGAAACAATACATTACTATTATAGGATTAAAGTGTATGTCATTTAATGTAACATCAGATATTTCTCAGGGATCTGTATTTAGACTCTTGCTGTTCAGTACTGTTTTTCATCAGTCCCTATTACTAAAAGGTGTTGGATGAAGAAGCACTCTCTGATGACTGCAAACGTGATCTTTATTGTATCCAGTGAACATGACTTCACCAAGATTAATAGTTATTTGTCTTTGTTATCAGATTGGGCACATGAATTTGGTATTAGATTCATAACAAGTAAATACAGCATAATTTACTTTGGTAGAAATATAATTCATCCAATTCTCTTGAAAAATAAAGCAGTAACTGTTTTTAGTGAATATAATTATTTGGCAATGTTAGTGTCTTCCAACTGGTCTTTTTTAAGCATGCAACTGCCATTGCAACTAAAAGTATGTCTCGTGCTTATTGCTGACAAATATTTCTATGCATAATAAATATTTTGCAGTCATACAGAAAATTTATATCAGACCCATTTTGGAGTATAGCAATGCCTTTTATGTTTATAATAAAAGGCAATTAGAAAGACTTGACAAAATTGAAAAAAAATACTAAGACAACCTTTGTACTGAGATACAATAATTACAGAATAAGGTGTCACAGATTAAACATTTTTTTTGATTTCATCATCAATATTTTAGAAAGAAGTTGGATTTAGGGCATAAGGTGTTTAGGGATGAAGTCATTCAGGTTATAAAAGAAATAACAAAGGGCCACAGCTCCAAAGGCAAACCAAAACTTTAATATTTGAACACTTTTGTACACTCAAATCAGGTGAACTTCTTCAGACAAATTCAAACAGTAAAACCCCTCCTTATATAGCCATAAAATCACATGACCAATAAAATGCATTGCATCACAAGTTTAAAACTGGTTGTTAAAAGGCATATACATATTTATTAAGATATTCACATATACTTTAAAGGAATATTTAAGCACAAAGTGAAGCATTATTAATATATAAAAAAATCATAAAGGTGCATCCATACAAACCTCTAAGTACATAAAATATTGACTTATAAAAACATTCTATTCTGAATTTCATAAATTCATTCAGTGTAATAAACTTTTAAGTTTGAGTAAACACATAACAGAACACTGGTCATTAAGGCCTGGATAACTATGCGCATTCAAAGTAAGTTGCCACCATAACTCTTCTCTTTTGAGTAAAAGGGATGTATGCCCACCTCTTGGGTTCTCCATCACCTGGTCAATAACCTTAAATTTAAAGTGGTTTCCAGGGTTGTCCCTAATGTGGATGGCCAAAGCATTATTTTCTCTGTTTCTATTTATACAATAAATGTGTTCATAGATCCTTTCGTTGAACCTATGATCGGTTTTGCCGATATAAAATGCCAGACAGAGTTGACATCATGC
Organism: Protopterus annectens; assembly: GCF_019279795.1. Lineage (NCBI taxonomy): Eukaryota > Metazoa > Chordata > Ceratodontiformes > Protopteridae > Protopterus > Protopterus annectens. The sequence continues at coordinate 670,540,561 of NC_056735.1, read as the reverse complement.
CAAATATACCACACTTTTAGAGTTACAGTCATATCTAGCAGTGAGTGAAAAATGCCTATTAGCAATTTTATAGTCCTTACTAATATCTATGTACCTGCAATAGGCACATGATTCACGTTTAACCATTCTTGGGTTCCTGTTGTATAATTTATGCTCTTTCTCCAATATATTTTTTTTACGTTAGCTCCTTGTCTATACACAACTATAAGATCTGTGTCTTCCATAAGGATACACCAGTTTTTTAACAAGGTGCCCCTTATGGACTCACCATAAGGTGTATATGTAGTAATTAAGCTGACAGTATATATATTGTTATCACTATTGTTATTACTGTGCATTAGCATGTTTTTGTCAGCACTATTACCCTCAGAGGTGGCAGAGCTAAGCGTATGACCTAATAAGGCTGGTGGTCCCAAAATGGGTGAAAAGTGTCCCTCCCTTCTTTTTATTTGGACCTCTTTTATGAGTCCCTGCAGTAACACTTCTGGATAGCCCATCTTTCAAACATTTGTTTTAAATTATTGCATTCCTGCACGAATTCTATGTCCAAGGTGATCATCTGTGCTGCCCTAATCAGCTGACCTTTGACTATAGATTTTTCTTGGTATTGTGGATGGCAGCTTGTACAATGTAAAAATTAGTTTGAATAGGTTTTCTTTCTATGAATTTTAGATAAGCAGCATCCCCTTAAAATGTCCTTAGTTAAGCAATCTTTGCCCTGTCAAAATTGGTTGTGAATTCCAGGAAGGATATGCTGGCATTCATCTCATCCACTATTTCCTTAGCTGTAGTTTCATCTCCATTTATGATCATAAATATATCATCCAAAAATTGCATATAATACATGATTTTATCCTTGATGTTACTTCTGGTAAACACAAAATGGTGCTCCCAGAAGGCCATAACTATGCAAACTCTGCACAGAAGGCACTGTTGCCGAGAATCGAACCGGAGAACCTCTTGCTGTGAGGCGACAATGTTAACCACTGCACCACTGCGACGCCCTTCATATACATAAAGTAAATGAAAGTATTCTAAAAACTAAGCCAACATGTAAAGGAAGAAAGGAGATATTGCCAATAATGATGACTACAGATAGAGTTGACAATAAGTCAGAAAAGGCTTGAATTTATTGGAGAAAGCTTGCAAAGGAACCAAATTATTGGAAGCAAATGACTAGAGAGGAAAAGGTAATAGAATGGGATGAGGCCAAGAAGATGTTTGGACTCCTTCTCTACCAGAGATTGATATTAGAGTATAGGCAAAGTGAAGGAGATGAGGAATCCTAAGTGAAAGACCAGCACTGCTAGAGTTTTTAGTTGAATCTGGAACAGAAGCTTATGTTAAAAAGAGATAATTAGTAGGGCATATGAAATATTGCATGATAACTATAAAATCAATCAGAAGCGGTCAGGAAAGATTAGGAAGAAAGACTGGAAAAACAATTTACAAGGGAGCAATGGGAGGATATATTTATGGCTCCCAAGTATGCAACAAAGTCTAGATTATTTAGTATTTTTCCTTAGAAGTGTTTGCATAGGCATTTATACCCCAAGAAGAATTTCTTGCAAGTACATAGCAAATGTTAAAGATATGAGGGGGAAGAAAGACATAACTGGTAACATACATCTTGTCACTGTAATGTGTTGGAAGATTTTAAAAATTCCCTACAGAGTAGTCTGTTGGAAATATTGGGTGAGCAAATGGCTGTAACAAAGGAAATTAATCTTATGAGCCTGGACTGAGTCTGATCTGAATTGTCTAGACATTGTAAGATCTTGTTAAGTTTAATTCTGCTGGCTGCCAAAAAAAAACTACTAGAAAATGGAAAACAAAATCTAAAGCAACTGAATTTGAAGTATTGAATATTGTAAAAGAGGTAAAAAAGATCTGAAAGAAGGAGCTTTATTAAAGGGAAGGAGCAAATTACATAGAAATAAATGGAAATTGTGGGAACAATACATGCAGTATAATGTTCAGGAGGAGACGGAGTGAGATTTAATGGAATACAGGAATTGAGCAATTTATGTAATGTTGGACTGATGATAGTTATAAAGAAAGAAAACATGTGATGCATAATATATGTAAATGGTAAAAATGTTAATAATGTCTGTTTTCTTTTCTATTATTGTTTGTGTGTCTATATCTTAAGTGATAATTTAATAAAGGTGTTAAAAAAGAAAATAGAATACCTAGTGCTACTTGGGTGGTGCAGCCAATGATGTAGTTTGGAGTATTTGATTTATTTTAAGGGAGTTTTCAAAAAAGGATATATGAAGTTTAGTTTGGAGCTAATGCTCAAAGATTGGGATACGATATATGATTCTGGAATTATTATTATTATGACACATAAAAAGGGCTTATAATACTTTGATTGGTAGAATTCATATAAAGATTTTATTATCTTCAACATTCACACAGAAGTGTTAACAAACATTGTTAATAAGGTAATAATTCTGGATATTTCTATGTCTCCTATAGTTATTTGCTGTAAAAGATTTGTGCACTATGCTAACAGGTGATGGAAGTGTACACTTAGTGATGGGTTTTATGGAGTATATATGTACTTGTTATCATGGCATAGCAGGAATGAAGTGGCTTTATTAGATGTGCGTTGATTATTCCTACTATAAAATTATGCTATATTGTAAACACGGCCATGAGAAACTCAATAACATTACATTCTCGTGTAATTCATTTATATGACTATATATATATGTAGATATGTTTTGCCCCATTGCCCCAGATGCTTACAGTGATAACAAGCAGGCATCTATCATGGGATGGATTTGTCAGAAATATGTTGATTCTCTGTCATATGAACTGGTGAGGTTGCAAATGTTTGAAATTTGAAATGTCAAGTAATACTAAAAATTGAATAAAATATTACATCATCCAGGAAGTTGAAAGGAGACAGATAAGTAGCTTTATGAGCCAGAGAACAATCTCAAGAAAATGCTTGACAGTGTCACTGCAAATATAAATTGTAGGAATGTAGGAAAGCTTGTAGCCCCTGCATTGCTTTAGGTCATGGCCAAAGTCTTTATTTTGGCATCTGTTGTGGATAGTATTTATAAGATCTGCAAGAAATGCTTTACTTTCAGTAAACACATCTCAAGTTTCTTTAGTATTGGTCATAGCTGATGCCCTGAGATATTCTTGCATGCACACACACAGAACATAGCTCTCAACTTCTTACTGCAAAAAATCTGGACAAACCCTAAAATAATGGGAGAGAAAGAGGTCTAAAGGACCACAATAGCTAGAACCCACCTAATCTCTACTCTACTCTATGCCTCACCCATATTCACCAATCTCTCTAAACATAACCTCAATAAACTAATAACATCCTATAATAATATTGCTAGATTTGATACAGGATCTACTTTCAGAACCCATCACTGCCTGAACCTAAAACAACTAGGATGGCTTGAACTTCCCAACCACCTCAAACTCCAACAGCTTACAATAGTGCACAAGACCCTTTACCAACCTAGCAAAACCCCAATACTTACCAGTCTCATTATACCACACAATAACCTGAAAAACCTGCGCTCTTCAAACAAACTTCTGATCCATACTACTAATACTAACAATTTAGCAGGAGATTGCTTGTTCTCCAATGCTGTTGGAAAAATATGGAATAAACTACCCTCTGAGATCACATCTCTCACTTCACACCCACTCCCACTGTTTAAAAGAAATCTAAAACTGTATCTCAATAAACACTGGCTATGCTCTTGTACTAACCCAGACTAACCCTCTCTCCTCTTTCTTTTTTTCTTAATTCTTTCTCTTTCTTCTCTTTTCTTCTCTCCCTATATCTCTAATACCTTTCCCTTCACACCTCAATGCATTTTTATCAATTCTTTATGTTAAATTTCATTGTAATTACTATGTATGATTTCAGTCTATACATTGTATTATGTAGTATTTGCTCACACACACACACAAAAAAAAAAAAAAAAAAAAAAAAACACCTTACAATAATATTTGTTTTGCTACTTCTTTATAAACCTTGTAATAAATACTGGAGCTTTTCTCCTCGGGCCTCTACTGAAAATGGACATATATCCAGCTAGACTAGCCCGGTCAACAAATGTAAAATAAAAAATAAAATAAAAAAATAGAAAGCTGCTAGATTTGTGTTAGTATGAATTTTCTGAAGGATATGAAGTCTAAAACTCAAATGTGTGCCATTATTTAGTGACTTCAATCCTCAGTGATTTTCCAGAAAACCACATTTTTTATGAGGAACAGACCAAAAGTATGAGGCAAACATCTGAACAGTCTGTGAAAATCTCAACAGTTGAGAGGCATGACACAGAGACACATATGTACAATACCTTTGTATTCTTCAGAAACAGCTTTGCAGTTAATGTGTTGTTGACTGGAACCATTGCTCTTATCCTCAACAACTGCGTACACATGAAATTGTGATAATTTACCATCTTACCTCTTCTCAGGAGAACGTGGGAAGATGTGCTTATTAGTGCTGGAGGTAGACAGCATTGGACATATGAGACATCACCACCGTGTGTCTGCTGGTAGGCTGTTTTCAGTGGCATTTCCTCCTTACTGTAATTGCTGCCCCAGCTTTTCACAGAATGATAGAGCTTAATAGAAAACCATGACAGGCCTCATTATGGCATTTTCTGGTTTCCCATCAGCATATTGGGTGATCATTGGCATTAAAATCTGAGACATCTCCACTTACATTAGGCTGGGCTACCCACCAAGGTAAATGGCAAAAATCAGAATAGGGAGTTTTTTTTAGTAGAAGTTAGTGTTGGTTGTTGCAAAAAATGTTTTTACATACCACAACAATGGCACAGTACTATGTCTGGCAATGACTTTCTCTGTCTCTGCAACTCTGCATGCATTCTATTACATTACAGAAGCTCAGATGATGAGATTATGAACCTTCATTAATGTTCCACTTATCCCAAGGCAGCTCCCTTCATATACTTCCATGCAACACATAGTAAAAAGCTGTGAACATCTCCCACAAAGCCTTTCCTGTCTTATACCTATTAACTGTGCACTCTGACAAACTAGTTGCTGATATCCCAAATATAAAGTTTTTCCTTGATACGCTCATTGTCGGAAGGTAATGCAGTAATATACTGTAACTTTTATGATAATGACTTATTTGTTCAGTATTCATTGGTACAATTGAACTGATTGTGTTTTCAGGGTTATTTTTTAACATGGGATTGTATAAATGTTAAAGGTGATTGTGAACACTTACTTATTTACTGATTCATTTAAGCTGTGCTTACTGTGATACAGTCCTCACTCTCTGCAAGAATATAGACAAACTCAGCATTGCCCTTATTCCTACTCCCTTTGATCCAAGACAAATGACAATTTCACTCTGGCTATGGCTGCACAGCAGTTAAAGTCTATGTCTCACCCACTAGGTGGTCAGTCTGCATTGGCCATACATGGCTATGTGCCTCATGAATGGAGAAAGGCAACAGTCATCCCTCTGCCCAAAGGTGGGCCATCTACAGACCCTGGTAACTACAGACCCATAAGTCTCACTAGTCTTATATGTAAAGCCATGGAAAGAATTATCATGGAGATGATCAACAGAAAAATAGTAAACCTCCTGACACTCGACCCAACCCAGTTTGGTTTCGCCAAGGACAGATCATGCTTACTCGAACTGGTGGACTTCTTTGAGAAGGTAGCAAAAGCAATGGATGTGGACAAAATCTTTCACATTGCCTACCTTGACTTGGCCAAGGCATTTGACACAATAGCTCACTCTGGCATTGTTGACAAAATCAAGAGGTTAGGTACAAACCCGTATGTCAACCGGCAGATAGCCAACTGGCTCACAGACAGGACCCAGGAAGTTAGAATTGGGGATTCCACCTCTACAAAGAGGCCAGTCACAACTGGAGTACCTCAAGGATCAGTCCTTGGACCACTCCTTTTTGGCATTTACTTCTCAGAAGTCAAGGCCAATGTCAGTGGTCTTTGGCTGACTAAATTTGCAGATTATTGCAAATTAGGATTTGTCATTGAATCTCACACTGACACAAATGTTCTCCAGGAGGGGCTGACACAGACAAACAACTGGTATCAGAGTCATGGATTAAAACTAAATGCCAAGAAATGTATAAAAGTATCGTTTGGGAAGTCATTCATCCCTGGTAACTATTATATTGGCAACACAACCCTTAGAGTTGACCCAGTAGTCAGGGACTTAGGGATGCAAATAGACAGTAATCTAGCCTTTGATCATCATGTGTCTACAGTCGTGTGGAAATCATTCTATGTTGCACAACTTATAAACAAAGGTATGGCATCTAAGTCCAAGGAAGTCATTGTTCCACTGTATTTGGCATTCATCAGACCTATCATTGCGTACAATGCCCCCTTTGGTATGTACCCAACTAGGCATATCCAACAACTGGAATGTCCACAGAGGTTCCTCTCTAAAAGAAAACAGAACATAAACAAAATGTCCTATGCAGACCACCTCAAGGTTCTATCCCTGTATTCTGTCTCATACAGGCTTTTGAGGGGAGATCTATGCCTGGCATACAGGGCATTGTCAGACCCCACTCTGATGGACTTCCTGCATATCCACAAAACAAACAGCATCAGAATTACCTGTTCTAAAGACTTAAACCTTGCCTGTGATATAAACAGGACATGCTGAAGAGATATGTATGTATCCCAGAGACTACCCTGTCTATGGAACAGGCACTCCATCCATGTGAAGCAGAGTTCTTCCCTAACTTAATTCAAGTGCAACTTGGATAACTGGATGGGAAATGGGAAATTCATCCCTGGTTTGGCACCTATGTCTCTAATGCAAACAGGTAACCTGTAAATTATTCATCTCCCAGGCCCATACTTACACTTATAAAGGGTATCAGAACTTGTCAGAGATTTGGGATGCATGGCTAGGCTTAAAAAGGCCCTTGTGGTTGTTAGCCTAGTAAACACCTATGAACCTATGGTAAATTAGTCCCTTTTCTTTTCTTATCTAGGCTTCTGGTGTACTCCCTTCGGCAACCATGGACTGGGTGAATAACACTTTTCTATGGCTGTTCAGTTGTCCATAGCCAGCAAGGGATACCCACTTTTTGGGGAGTTGGTCAACTTTTACCCTACCTTGCTTACTTGAGTAGCTGCATGAAAACTAGTGTTCTCTGTGGTCAGCTGCCATCCTTCAGTCTGTCCCTTTGTAGCGCTCTCCAAAGTAAACAACACAAAGTTAAACATTTAGTCTTCCTCTAACACTTTTTTTCTGTTTATAAAGGAGATTGCATTACTTTGGATAAGGGTTATTGCAATGTAGACCTGAAGGTTTGTGCTCTAATCTCCAGTAAATGCATACTGAGGTCTGGACAGCACAAAAGTCTGTCCTTACTTTTCAAACAAATGTTCATATCTCTGGTTTTCTTTGTCTGTAAACAGTCATTGCATTGCAGCAAAGCAAGTCAAAGCTTCATGCAGTATTTATTTAGAGTTGAATGTATAGAAGCAGTCAGTAAAACACAATCACCAGCATGCCTCAGTCAGGTCCCATTCACGTTGTCGAACTTTTACAAGTTCGAATGTCATATGGACGAAACCATATGTTCAAACTTGCAAAACTTTGAACGTTTCAACGGAGATCTTTGTAAGGGAAGCTTTCCCTTTCCTGCAATGCAGTGGGATCTCGGAGTTGGTATATTTAAGTAGCAGGGGGTGTGGGGGTGCAGGGGGGCTTGCCCTCCTGCTTACAACCTTCAGGTAATTTTTTTGGGTTTTTTTTATTACATTTTCGAACTTTTAAAGTTCGAACATATGGTGTCGACCGTATGGTGTTCATACTTTTAAAAGTTTGACAATGTGCTATAGACCTGCCTCAGTCATAGACCATGTGTTTGTAACTCCCCTGATACATACTTCACAGAACGAAATAAAGAAAGACATGATGGATATCTCTAAGTATGTGCCCCATGCCAGTATGACCATATTATTCAGTCTTATTTGATCTTTGCCACAGAGGATGCCACAATACTTGCATAAGACAATTGACTTTTCCAGTTGCCTTCATTTTTGTTTCATTTTAATGGTGTGCAGTATCTCACAGCCTATGACAATATTGGGGCTCCTCATTGAAATGTCAACGCTTGAAATACTGAGGGCCAAGAAGCCAAAAAAAAAAAACAAACAGAATAGGAGAAGAGTGCATCTCGAAAATCACTCTTCTCCTTAAAAATTATTTTTGCAGAGTGGGGACAAGCCCCCCTGCACCTCCATACCACCAGAACTTATATACGCCAACTCCATGATTGTCATATCTTGGAGAAAAGAGAATATTTTGAGAAATGGCATCTCAGACTTAGTACATGTAAGTCCGATCTTCTGGCCATTCAGTCTCTGCATTTCAGGGCTCACTGTAGCAGGGCCTGACATTTCAGATGGTTACCCAATAGGGTTGACAGACCACATTCCTTTGACACTGGCGGTATGTACATGTCATTTACATTCTTTCAACAATTTTCTAAACCTTAGTCCACACCCATAATTTCATTTTATAGTCTGTTGCAAGCTAATAGCCATTCTGTCTAGGTTAAAACAAATGCATGTATGCTTACAGCCAAACTTCTCAATGCCAAGAGTCTCAACAAAGCTCCAATGCCAGCAAGCTCTCCTCAGTCTGTGAAATGTAGACTTCTGCGCAGCAACTCAGACATGGTTTACACCTGGGGACATCACACTGCCAGTGTGCTATGAAAATGCCTCCCACATCTTTAGAGTAGTTACTGCACAACTTCAGACTCATGCATGACTTCAAATACCCCCCATAAACTATGCAGCATAACTGGCAACAAAGCTACTATCTCAGATTTTGTCACATTCAAGTTCTGAAAATCAGTTCATAATACTAGCTCTCTGCACAGTGACTAATCCTGAAAAGTACTACATTGATAACATGCCATACCCAGTGATCAGGTACTGGTGAATGCATATGCACAATGACTTACTCTTTAACAAAGTTATTATCAGTACTGGCTCAGTATACTAAGCATCTGTACTGTCTATGGCCTGGCTAAGGATCCTGAGATAAACATTTTGTGGATAGTGGTTCTGAGCAATATATTAAGTTTATGGTAGAAGGGCATGTTTTTAGACATATTAGAGGTGGTGATATAAACAATACGTTAGAAAACAAAAATATGGATGGATTTTATGTTGCAATGAAGAAGGCTTATGTCCTAGCCAAAACTGGTTTGCATGATGGAGTTGCCACAATAAAAGCCAAATATTTTTATCTTCCTTTGTGCTGGATCATTATTTTTTGGATGTACTATTGTTCTTGGTTCGATCCGTGCACTTGGTCTACCCTGCGTGGGCTTGGTTCGTTCCTGTTTGACTCTCTCACATGCTGGAGATGCCTGGGAGGAATAGCAGCATAATCAGTGGCTCTACGACATCATTGTCTGCTTTTCTACTTTTATAACACTTTGGTTGTTATTGGCACCTTTTCGGTTTTTTGTTATACAATTCATGGGCGTTGGATCTCTGTCGCTAACGTGTGCTTGATCTTTTGGATGCCGGATATAGCAGTTTGGACACATCAGGGTTGTATTGTCTCACATTCAGTGGATACCATTGAAATTTGGAAATATAACCGCGTTTTCAACTAAACGACTCAATTTTGGCACTTTATTAAAGGTGAGACTGTTGCTGTTAGCTACATTGTGTGGGACTGGGCCTGGGCCTTTGAGCCGGGATCTGTAGTACATGTTTTTTACGGCTGTCGTATCTCTCTGTTCATGAACCTTCAAATGACAGTGGGACTGAATTATTATATTGGCAAAATACCACACTAGATTTCTTAGTATTCTGTACAGATTACATTGTGGATATGCATCCGTTATTTGTGATTCATGTGGTGTGAATACTTATTTTTGGTGTGATTTATACATATAGACACTATCTTTCACTACAGATTTCATCTGGTTTGTTTGTTTCCAAAATATATGGAACAGCTATTGGGACATGATCGCTACTAGCCTACTGGATGTATATACATTGGGGCAATAGTGATACGAGCCAGGAAGGAAGTTATCTTGTCAGTTAACATCAAACGCCAGATTAACCACACCATTTGGAGTCACAAACTTAATTTTGAACGTGATTTTGACTATTTTTCAAGCTTTTCTAGAAGAAGGGACATTTATTACATTTATCTAATATATCCTCCATAGAAGAAGTGACATTTATTGAACTTTTTATTGATGCATTTTTTTTGCATTTATTATTTTTCATACGATATATATGTATGTGATAGAATGTTGTGATAAAAATTCAGTGTGCTGTTTTATGATTTACATATGGGCTGTACACTCATATATCAGCCAGATAAGAGTGTTGATATTGACATTATTTGATTTTTTAGTAGTCTGAAGTATGATGTATCCCTGGTGCACAGGTCCAGCAACACTTAAGGACTAATAGTCTGGGGTGCTGGTACACTTATATATGTGTTCTATACTTAATTGTAAAACATTGGATGCCTTTTTGAATCATTAAGGTCACCATATGCTATCTATAACACAATAGATTATTGATCTTAAGACCACACTGGCAATTATTTTTACGATTATTCAAAATTTTTTCGTGCAACTATATATGACACATGACCACGTTTAGGTGTGGTCTCTCCATACACAGAGAGGAAGCTCATTCATATAATCAGAAATACTAAGAAACCTGTCAATATATGGCATATGTGACCAAGGCGAAGGTCGGTCAGAAGTTTATAATTCATCTATCATATTTATATGAGTATTCTGTGAAATTGGGCTGAGACGAAGGTCGGCCGGAAATTTGATTACCAATAACAAAATTAATATAAATACTTGGGTTGTTCAAGTTCTACTGAAAAAAAAAAATTCTACTTTTTATATATTAGTAGTTGAGATGAAGGTTGGCTACTCACATAGGGACGTTTGTCCCTTACACAATATACATTTTTGTTTAATTTGGGTTTTTGGGCCTCTCTCGGAGTGTTATGACTAACATTTGTATGATCAACAGGTTTCATACTGGCATCCTAATAGTTTTTTAATAATTTCGTGAACACTTTATAAGGACCCAGGCTCCTAACAGTTGTATGAGGACAATAAAATATAGACACACTTTCTATATATATACATAGGTGTTATAATATTTTGTTCATATACGTAGTGGTGTGTGTATATTTATTGACACAAGAAATATTAGAAATAACTTTGGTTTACGGTGTTGCTTCACTTGGCACTATGGATCTCACAGGTATTTTACAAGGTTTATCTGCAGATAAGGACAATTTGGATGTTTTTGGCTTAAACCCACCAAGTTCTGGTAATTCCAGTACTGATATGGTGGATGCCAAACATCTCTGTGGTGTATTATTTCAAAAAATAACTAGGAATATGAGAACTTTAAGAGCCAACATTTGGCATCTTAAGTTGTTTAAAGCCTATAAATTGAGAAACATTACGCCTCGAGGATTGAGAATTCGCATCCAACCATTAGTGGGTGTTATTGTTGACCAACTTTATACAGATTGGGCACAAACACAACACCAAGCTTCAATGTTATTTGTAGATACTCATCATTTATTATGAAAGAATGATAGATACTCAGACTTTAGAAATCAATGCTAATTGTCAAGAGGCCAAGGCTTTTGAGTCTGAATGTTTTTATAACAATCATTTGACTAATTTGGCCAAGGACTTAGCTGTACTAGAGGAACAGTTAATCAAAAAAAAACTTGGAAATTTCAAAGAGATATGGCTGATTATGAGAAAGGGAAACCCTTTGTTATTCAAAAAAGTGTTCGATTTCCGGACCCTAGTCACAGAGATATGAATAGAAGGAAAAGACCAAGATGTATACTTAGAAAAAACACACAGTCACCAAGTGGTATATCAGAAGACAAAACATCTTCTGCCACTGATTTTGACTGCTCTTCCAACCAACAATCTCCAGTGGCTAAACGTAAACAACCTTTAGACCCTTTAGGCCCAAAAAATGGAGAGGGGGGAGAAAACACAGAAAGAAGCACACAGAATTTACAACAACTATTACGGAAGATTGTGAGTCAATAAATAATGTACACAACATCTCTTCATACGAATTGTCATCTATACACAATAAACTATTGAATAAGGGTCTTAATTTTGTACCTACATCTTTTGTTCCAGAGCATGTTTTGGTCAATGAACTGAATGATTTCTGCAGACTTATTAACCTGAAAATATTTTTTTCAGATTCAGATAATTCTCAAAGATCTACTGGGTTTCAGTTTGGGAGATCGGATTTTCAACCTCCCATGGATAAACATGTAGCCATATTTAAGGAATGTGTCATCAAAGATCTACATTTTTCCCAGGGTTATTGGCCTATTCAACATAATCTAACCAAACAGGAACAGCAAGCACTGAAGGAACTTTGTTCCAATCATAACATAGTTATTCCACCAGCTGACAAGGGAGGTGGCATTGTAATAATGGATTGGGAGATGTACCAGGCGGAGGCACATAAACAACTATCTGATGCCCGGTTTTACATACACATGGTGGTGGATCCTACACCCAATTTTAAAAAACATATTGATTCATTTCTTGACCTAGCCATGGAAGAGGGCATCATTAACCAACATACATGCAAACAACTTAAGGTTTGAGACCCTATTCCCCAGTACTTATATTTACTCCCCAAGATACACAAACATCCAACATGCCCACCAGGCAGACCAATTGTTTCTGGTAAGGGGTCCTTCACTGAACCGCTGTCAGCTTTTTTGACATATTATTTAAAACCATTATTACCCCTGGTCAGATCCAGATTAAAAGACACCACTGAATTTTTGAACATCATTTGTGATACACAATTGGAATCGGACTGGTTTCTTTGACACTAAATGTCACCTCCCTTTATACCAGCACACCACATGGTGCTGGTCTACAAACTATCAAATATTGGTTAGATAAATCTCAATTATACACTCCCGGTTTCAACAATTTCCTAGTCATGTTAACTGAATATGTTCTAACTAAGAACATTTTCTACTTTGAGGGCCAGTCCTACTGGCAGGTTAGAGGCACAGCCATGGGAGCATCTTTTGCCCCCATTTATGCAGACTTGTTCATGGGGTTTTTTGAGGAACAATTTATATATGATTCCAACAATAACATTTTTTTGGAGGAGTTGGATATTTGGAGACGCTACCTGGACGATTGTTGGATGGTATGGCGGGGTGATGCCACACTGGTACATGAATTTGTCAGATATCTCAACAGCAACAGATGGGATATTCAGTTTACTGTAACCATTGAACATCAAGAAATTATTTTTTTGGATGTCCTAGTCACTCGACAGGAAGACCATACATTGGATACTCGGGTACACAGAAAATTCCCAAAATATAAAACACTACTTCATGCTTCCAGTCATCATCCATGCCATATCATCAATAACATACCCAAGTCTCAATTTTTATGCATTAAGCGGATTTGCTCTTTGGAAGAATCCCACCAGGAGTGTCAACAAGACCTTACAAACAGCCTGATAACCAGAGGATACAATAAAAATCGCATTACCCAAACTGTAACCCAGGTTAATGATATTCCAAGATCACATCTTTTAGAATATCAATATGGAACTACTGGACATAATACACAGACACCCCGACCTATCAGACTAGTCACTATATTTGGTAGTAATGCATCTAAATTTCGGGATATCATCAACAATCATTGGGATATTTTGCGGGCACATGAACATCTTAATGGGATACTACCAGATAGATGTGCTTTTCCTTACCGCAGGGGCAGAACAATCAATTCACACTTCACACATTACAAAATATATAACCCACCCATCCCAATGCAGAAAACATTATTTGGTGACCCGTTGGTAGGCTGCGTTCCTTGAGGTCACTGCAGTGCATGTAAACATATTTTCAAAAGTAAAGAATTTACTAGTTCTAACACTTTTAAAGTGTATCAGATAAAAATTTTTGGGAACTACAGCAGTGACTGGGTAATCTATTTAGCCACATGCACGTGCTCATCTTTCTATGTACGACAAACATCCAGACCCTTTAGATACCGCATAAGTGAACATCTAAGCGAGATTAGAAATAACAGTTTCCAATGCTCTATATAAACACACTACTATACACAAAACTGCTAATTTTAAGGTCACAATATTTGACAAAATTCAGATGTACAGAACCTGCAAAGCAGGCTGGAATGAAATATTAGACAATATGGAGTCCTCTTGGATTACCAGGCTGGGAGCTCTATTCAAACCTGGTCTAAATGAATTAATTTAAATTTTGTTTTGGAGGTTCTATCTGATTTTTATCTAGGGTATATATCTCTTTAAATTTTGTGATATATATAAGCGGACATTAGGATGTGCTCTAACTGAATTTTCTGTTGCACTGAAGAAGGCTTATGTCCTAGCCGAAACCAGTTTGCATGATGGAGTTGCCACAATAAAAGACAAATATTTTATCTTCCTTTGTGCTGGATCATTATTTTTTGGATTTTATTGTTACAAGCAGATTTATTGCCTGGTTTAAATAGTACTGTGTGTACTAAACCTGTTTTGGTTAAAAAAAACAACTACAATTGCAATAATTTATATGCTGTTACTTAATGTGCATGAGGGGTTAATTTACTAATTTGTAATTATGTAATGTCATAATTATTTTATGAAGTGATGTTTTTATAGGCTAACTGTGATCTTGTGACTTTTCTAAACTTTTTTATATGAAGTTAACTGTTTTATATTGGAATAGCACTGAGGAAGGGTGATACCCGAAAGCTTTTCTTGTAATAAAAGGAGTTTTCTGTATGTTGAGCAGTCTTGGAGATGGTTCTTTTATGGTTTTGGATTTTCATAAGTTCTTGTCTGTCACTGCATAAACTTTTTATTGGTATTGAATTATTTGGTTGTGCTGTGAACGCTTTGAACAACGTTATCTACATTGCTATTTTCACAGTCAGCAATATGGAAGAAACAGGGAAGGATTCTGCATATGTTCAGGGAAATAATTATTTGTCACAAATAGTTAAACGGGAAGGAAATCCATTCTGTCTGTCATGTCAACTAATGTTTTGTCTGAGGAAGCTGCTGCCCTGCATTCAAACGAACTAGAGAAGAAGATCAATATTTTGGAAAGGAAGGTGCAAGCGTTTAAAAGGCTCCAGTGGCAGCGGCTAAGCTTTAGTGCTTATCTGGAGCTTGGCATTGCACCACGAGGCTACAAATTTTAAAGATGCCCTCCTATGCAAATACGTATCTGGAATCACATTTATCTCAGGCCTTAAAAACTGCAACTGGACTCCACTAAAGTACCTCAGTCTAAATGATGCTGTTCAGTTTTCCTATACTACCTTCCTAAACATGCTAAATACGCATGCTCCCATAAGAAATACCAGAGTCAATGCCCAGTTCACCCCATGGCTGCATAAAGCTACTAAATCAGTAATGAAAATCAGAGACAGAGCCTGGGGTCATTGGCGCATAGCAAAAGCCCCCCCCTCAGCTAGACAGAAATTCCAAGAATTGCACAATAGAGTCAAAAAGCTAATAAAACAGGACAAAATCCAATACTATCAATCAACCCTTAACTCCTCCCAACACAGCCCCAAGCAATTCTGGTCCTCCATAAACTCCATTCTCCACCCAGGTAAAGTTGTCACTCCTCCACTAACACTCTCCCCTCTTCTGAAACTATTGCGACCTCATTCAATAAACACTTCATGCATACCGTTCTATCCCTAGCTAAACACAACCCCCTCCCCTCCTTCCACACATCTGCACCTAATAATCTGCCCACTGCCTTCTCATTTACTTCAGTTCCTATCTCCAACATAAAAAACTTCTGTATAAACTTAAACCCACTAAACTAGCAGCCAGCAATCTCCCAAGTGAATACCTAAAAATTGCAGCTGATGCCCTAGCCTACCTAGTCTCGATCTTGATTAACCAGTCCCTATTAGAATGCTATGTTCCTACACTGTGGAAAATATCCCACATCATTCCCCTCCACAAAGGTGGCCCCTCCACAGAACTCTCCAATTACCGACCCATTGCCATTCAATCTCCACTTTCCAAGATACTTAAGAGATGCATTCATTCTCAAGTCCTAGATTACTTCCTAACTAATAACCTATCCATCACCCAACATGGCTTCAGGCCATACCATAGAAATAGTACCACTGTACTCCCTTTCACTAACACTATCCTTCATCATAAAAACAATGGCTTATTCTCCTCTGCAATTTTCCCTGATCTATTTAAGGCTTTCAAGGTGGTCTCTCACAAACAATTTATCTCTGTTCTCACTAACCTATCCTTTTCTCAGTCAGCTACTGAATGGTTTCACAGCTACCTAACAGGCCACCAACAATCCGTTATTTGGCATAATGACATATCTCCTCAACTCCTTGTCTCAATTGGCGTTCCCCAAGGATACATCCTTGGACCCCTACTTTTCCCACTTTTCACCAATAATTTAGTCATTGCCATCAAACAGGCTTCTCTCATACAGTACGCAGATGACTCCACCATCATCTGCTCAGCCCAATCCATTCCCAGACTGCATAACATTACACAGGAAGCCTTTACCTCTGTTGAAACTTGGCTATCTAATGCCCAGTTAATACTCAGTCCAAACAAAGCTCTTCATCTTCTAGCCCACAAAATCTAACCTAACCTACTCCCACTTTAATATTACAGCCAGCAACAGCACCATCATCACCCCAATACAACACACCAAACTACTAGGTGTTGAGACTGACAATCGTCTCAAATTTGCCATTCACATTTCCTTGAACATAAAAAAAGTTTACAAAAAATGAGGGACTTTATACAGAAATAAGCAATTCCTCACAAAAACACCAAGAATTTCAGTTGCAAATTCCCACCTTATATCCACCCTTCTCTATGCCTCTCCTATATTTAACAACCTAAGGCAAAACGACCTAAATAAACTCGAGTCTTGTTACAACAAAATCACCAAGTTTGCCACCGGGGTTTCCAATCACAGTCACCACTGTATCTCACTTACTGAACTTGACTGGCTAGGTCTCCCTCAACTTCTTCACTGGAATCAACTCTCTCTTGCTCACAAGCTAGTAAACTATCCTCTTAAAGTCCCATCCCTCCAAAAGCTACTCTAGCCCTATTGTACCACCAGACCACTATGCTCCAGCAGCAAAAATCAATTACAAGTAACCAGAGCCAAGAACTCAGCTGGAGAAGCACTTTTCTCCGGCATAATAGCCAAGTTATGGGACACTCTTCCTCCACAATAACCACTATACCATCATACACTCACTTCAAAGCTGTACGTAAAACTCACTTAAAAAAAACACTGATTATGCCCTTGCACCAATCTGGACTAGATACTCTTACTCTACGCCCCCTCCCCCCACCAGCCACTCAGACACCTTACAGCAATCTTTCAATCCTTCGGCATCTGGCACTGGCAGTCTTATTTAACTTCCTTCAATATCTCTCCTCAAATCAAAACCTAAGCTATCTACTTACTATCTGTTCCACCTATATTACCTCTGTGTATCCTCTCTCTTGTCTTATTCTTCCCCTACATTTTCCACCTAGTCTCTGCACCCAATTACTTTACCACCTCCAAACAATGATCTGTTTCTGTTTACAGCCATTCTGTTATGTCTAGAAAGCTTATTATTATATCATTACTGTGATTGTCACTACCTGCATTAATGTTGTAATGTATAAATTAAATCTTTTTCCCATTGGTGCAAGACTAAATTGGGAACCCCTGTAGAAAAATGTTAAGTAATTCCACAGAGAATAACAAATGCAAAAATAGCTGCATCCTGACATACACTTTGGATTATCACAGTATCAAAAATATTATTGAAGAAAACTGGGACATTGTCACAGGAAACCCTTTTCTGATTAACGTCTTAGGTGAAGCCCCATCATTTGTTTATAGGAAGGTCAGGAACATTAGAAGTTTTGTTGAATTTAAACCTAGACCATGTGAGAAAAGCACTAAAAGATGTGAAACTAATTGTACATTTTGTATATTTATACAGAAAGGTGATAGTTTTTATTGCCCTTATTTAAAGAAGATCATTAAAACCAGTGCAGGGGGTCACTGTAACACTAAAAAAGTAATTTACAGGGCACAGTGCAATGAATGTGATGCATTCTATGTGGGCAAGACTGTAAATAAACTCAGGCTTAGGATTTCATGTCATCTGTCAGAAATCTGCTCTGGATGTAAAAATAATGCACTAGCGAAACACCTTTCTGTTCTTAAAAGACACACAGGTTTTAAGTTCCAGATCCTGGACCGCATAGACATGGGTGATCTTGAAGGAGACATCCCGAATATTCTGGAGAAACATGAACTCATGTGACAATTAAAGCTGAACTCTTTTAGGAAGCCTGGACTAAACTACTACTGTTCAATTAAAAGTGCATTGGAACTTAAAAAATTGCCACATTGTTTACATGACTAATTGTATTTTATTTTATTTTATTATACAAATTGGTTTTAAATACAATATTAAATCAGTTGAAATGTTAAGTGTATATTTTGTTTCCATCATCATACATACATTTTTTCTTATTTTTATTTTTTTCTGGTTCTTTTTTTCACTTTATTCAAAATGATGTGTAATAACAATACTAACTAATTATACAATTATATAGGTTTTTAGGGTTCTTGTATACAGACCTGAAGAAGTCTAGAAGGACGAAAGTGATCTTTGTTAACAATAGGTTATGAAAATATAAATTGATTTTTACATGCAAAATGTATAGGTATATATTTACATATATTTTTTGATTGCCAAATGAACTAAGGTTGATATATTTCCAGCCATGTAGTATATTGTCTTGGATAAAATCACAGACTTAATAATCTACTTAATAATTTGGTTAAATAAGAGGTACCACATCATTATATAATTTTATTTAAAGTACATAAGGGTTATATATTATTATGACAGCTACTAAGTAGGGCAGGACCAGCTTGAATAGTTTCATAGTATAGTTTCATAGTATAGTGCTAGGCTATCTGCCCTGGGTCATTTGTAAGCCTAGCCATAGTGATGTGGCTTTTGCCACCCCATGAAATGGTACAAAAAATGTACAGAATAAATTTAGAATACTGTGCCTCTGTCTAGTAGTGACACAATGAAGGTCCCCATATATAATAGAATTAGTTTACTGTGTCCCTGTCTAGCAGTGACACAGATGTGACCCCTGGGGTAAACTTACGATCTCCCATCCACTCATCAAGATTTCTCTTGAAGAGAGTCAGTGAGGGGCTCTGCCTAATACGAACTGGGATCTTGTTCCAAAGCATGGGAAGCCTCTGGGTTATGAATCTATCCCTCCAGCATGTCCTATTCGTACTTGTGCCGAGGTTTAAGTCTTTAGCTCTCGTGGTCCTGATGGATTTAGATTTTTTGAGGTGGAGCATGTCCATCAGATCCTGAATGGACATGGCTTTGTACGTCAGGCAGAGATTACCTCTGAGCAGGCGGTATGCTACTGAATAGAGCTGAAGTTTCTTTAGTCTGGCAGAATAAGATATATGTTGGAGACCCTTGATCCTCTTGGTGAGGTACTTTTGTGGTCTCTCCAGCTGTTGCAAATGCCGGGTGAGGTACATACCAAATGGGGCATTGTACTCAATCATGGGTCTGATGAGGGAGGAATATAGGGGTACAATGACATCCTTGGATCTGGATGTGAATCCCTTCATGATGAGGTGTGCAAGGTAGAATGTTTTTCTAACCACTTTGGCAATGTGGGTGTCAAATGAGAGGTCGCTGTCGACTTGGGTTCCTAGGTCTCTGATTACTTTTTCCGTACTCAGTGGGTTGCTGTCTATGTGATCATTTGTGGGTACTTTGTTTTTACCAAAGGGGATGACTATACATTTTTTGGCATTTAGTTTAAGGCCGTGGCTCCGACACCAGTTGTCAGTTTCTGTGAGGCCTTTTTGTAGGATGTGTGTGTCTGCTGGTGTATCGACTATGGCGCCTAGTTTGCAGTCATCTGCAAACTTTGTCAGCCACAGCCCTCCCATGTTTGCTTTAACATCTGAGAAATAAATGCCGAACAAGAGGGGTCCCAGGAAAGATCCCTGTGGGACACCACTTGTGACTGGCTTTGAGTCTGACATTGCTCCAGTGATTTTAACTTTATGGGTTCTGTCCTTTAGCCAGTTTGCAACCCATCTAGTGACATAAGGGTTTACTTTTATGCTGCTGAGCTTATCTATGATGCCTGAGTGGGATATTGTGTCGAAGGCCTTAGCCAAGTCCAGGTATGCTGTATGGACTGCTTTGCCCTCATCAATGGCTCTAGTGACTGTTTTGAAAAAGTCAACCAGGTTTAAAAGGCAGGATCAGCCCTTTACAAAGCCAAACTGGGTGGGGTCAAGTGTCTGTAGGTCCCCTATGTCTCTGTTTATGAGTTCCACAATGATTCTTTCCATAGCTTTGCAGATCAGGCTGGTTAAGCTTATGGGGTGGTAGTTTCCAGGGTCTGTAGAGGTACCCCCCTTGTAGAGTGGGACCACTGTTGCTGTACGCCAGTGTTCAGGTACATATCCCGAAGTAAGGCTAAGGTTAAATAGCATTTTTATGTGTGGGTTTAGCTCCTCTTGGAGTTCACGTAACACGCAACCTGGGATACCGTCAGGTCCCATTGATGCTGTGTTTTTTGCTTTGTTCAGGGCGGTTCTCACTTGGACATCTGAGATGACAGGGAGATTACATTCAGCTGGGATAAGTATTTCTTCTTTTGGGGGTGAAGGAGGGGAGAAATTTGCACTGAACCTGTCAGCCAGAGGTTGGCAATATCTGTGGGTTCAGTGTATTTTTTGTTGTTGTGAACCAACTCTGAGCATATCTGAGGGTTTCCGCCCAGGTTTCTAACATAGCTGAAGAAGGCTTTGTGGTTATCTTTAGTGTCCTTAGTGATTTTTCTCTCAAAGTTGGCCTTGGATGTTTTTATGAGAGAAAGTAGTTTTCTGCTAATGTTGATCAGAGATGTCTTCCCTTCATGGGATTTTGCTCTGACGTGCAGTAGCTTCCTTCTTTTGTTATACGATTTGTTTATGGCTGAGGTCCACCAGACAGGACGCTTACCTTTGGTGGAGAGGGACTTGGATTTGTTTGGGATTGCATGATCCATGCATTCTTGGAGATGTCCATAGAAAGCATTTGTAAAGGATTCGGCATTGTGGGATGTGGTATCCACTGGCACAGTGGGCTTAAAGGATACCATCTCAGTCTTAAGAAGAGTGAAGTCTGCTTTTGAGAAGTTTTTCACTGTGGTCTTTTGTGCTTGGGGTGGAGGTGGGATATGTATATCCAGGGTGATTAGTTTGTGGTCAGATCTCACTAGTGAGGGGTATACTTCCAGTGTGGAGCATTTTGTCCCCATGTTTGTGATGATCAGGTCTAGTATATTATCTCCCCTAGTGGGAGAGGTGACTAGTTGTTCCAGTGCATTTAAATTTATGAATTCCAGGAACCTTTGGGCTAGGTTATTAGGACTAGAATAATGTACCCAATCTATGTTTGGGTAGTTGAAGTCTCATAGTATGATGGTATTTTGTGATACATTCATATCCTCCAATGTCTTCAGGAAGGCTGAGTGGGGTTCTTGAGATTGGGAGGGTGGTCTGTAACATGCTACCAGTTGTATAGCAGTTTTGCCTATGGTTAGTTGCACCTGTATGGTCTCTGATGCTTCATGTGTTGCTACTAACCTAGAGGTGTGGGTGTCCTTGATGAATAGGGACACTCCCCCTCCCTTTGTGGTTTGGCCCGGGTTTTGGGGCCAAAAAGCATGATACGAGGTATAGCCTGGTAGCGCTGGGATGCTCTCAGGAGCCTTGAACCAGGTTTCAGTTACTGCATAGACATCAATGTTCTCCATGCTGAGGAGTGCATCAAGTGCCTGCATCTTGAGATTTAGACTTCTGGCGTTGAGCAGCATTACCCTTAGTTTTTTTCCATTTTTGTTTTCTAAGGAGGTGGGTTTGTCTTTTGAGCCTTGCCTAAAAAAGGCACTATGGGGTGGCAAGAGCTTTAGCCAATATCCGGAAGCCCAGTGGTGATAGGTGTAAGCCATCCCTTGCGAAGCAGCGTGGCTTGTCCAACATATCATCCCAGGCAGACAGACATTGGATCCCCTTAGAATGACACCAGTACTTGAGCCAATTGTTAAAGCTGATCATCTTGTCTTTGTATTGTGGTATCATTCTTGGTGAGGGCAAGATGCTGCTCAGGGTCAGGGTCATACCAGCCTGGGCTACATAATCGGAGAGCTCTTCTATGTCTCTTTTCATGTAGTCCAGGGAGGTATGTCTCAGGTCATTCACACCAGCATAGACAATGACAGAGTCATATTTGTACTTGCTTTGGAGTGACTTGAGTGCGTGTGTTATGTGGCGGATCCTAGCTCCCGAAAGACAGCTCACAGTCACCTTCTCCTTGTTCAGCCTGGTCAGCGGGACATCAGTGTGTCTGACTATAGAGTCACCTATTACTAGTGTATCTGGCAAGGTGTTTGGCCTTAAGGGCTGTGACTGGTTGACACACTGATTTATTGAAGTATGTGTTGCATGTGTTTTGTTTTGAGGTGGTGGATTTTTGGATGTCTGCTTTGGGAGCCTCTGTTGTTTTGGTAAGTTTTTTATTAGAGCCTCAGAGTATGTCTTTGTGTTTTTATGTGTTTGGTTTGCAGTTGTGGTAGGTTTATGTGGGACTGGGATTGTTGTGTGTGTGGTTGCCATCTCCTCCTGTCTGGTCATGCCAGCCCTGAGTTGAGAGAGTTCAGCCTCCAGTTTGGCTATATAGTTGCATCTCTCACATGTATTTGTGTTTGTTGGGAGGAGGAGAGGGTTGTCTGTGTACATGAGACAGTTGTAGCATTGTCTCAAGATACCCAGCTTGACCAGCTGAATTGGAGACGACGCCAGTAATCTACCACTTGACATGCTAGAACAGTATAAGGGAGTGCTGTACCTTTAAGGGAAGTGGATATTCACAGGGGTGGTAAGAAGATGTAGTGCTTTACTTAGTACGAGAGTGCTTACTTAGTAGAGAAGCATTGAGAACAAGTGCTAGGCTTATAATATAGTGACTAGTCTGGTTATACTAAGAGTAGAGCTTCCTTAAGGGAAAATTTGAAGAGCAGACTTGGTGGAGCCAGAAAAAGTTTAACCTTGTTTAACCGATGCTGCGCTATGCGCACAACTGCGCAAAGCCATGCAAACGTGGATTTTAAACAGTGAACTACAAAAGAGCTAAAAATGGTCCAAAACAACCAATTACTACAGCTTCTTGTGCTGAGGTCACTTCCTACAGAGACAGATAGGCTGCTCAAGGCTCCCCACTCCCACTGGTGAGCAAAGAAACTTCCTTCTATCCAAGTAAGGTAATGGACAACACAGGAACTACACCACAGCCCAGAATACAGCAATGCATGTAAACTGGTCTAAACTAGTCGAGGAGAGGTGGGAAAACAAGGATTTTTTTTTTGTTTTTTTTGTTTTTTTGGTAGAAACACACAGAAAATGCAGAAACAGTGATAAATTAGTTACACAGGCTAGCACACTTTAGTGGGCAGCCTCCACAGTTAAATTAAACAAACAACAAACAAACTTTCGATCAAATTCGACTAAAATGTAACTTTAAGTGCAGATTTTAAAATAATGCAGCAAACAGTTAAAACACAGTTCAAGCTAGTTCAGGGTAAGCTGCAGAAGCTATTCCAAGTGAAAAAAAAGCAAAGATACTTAAATCCAGAAAGTAGTCGCTTTTCTGAGTTCCCCTGCTGCTAGGACCACTCTGCAGAACCACGAGGAGCTTGTCTGAGCAGTATAGCCAGAAAAAAACACCCAGAGGCGGATTTTAAACAGTGAACTACAAAAGAGCTAGAAATGGTCCAAAACAACCAATTACTACAGCTTCTTGTGCTGAGGTCACTTCCTACAGGGACAGGTAGGCTGCTCAAGGCTCCCCACTCCCACTGGTGAGCAAAGAAACTTCCTTCTATCCAAGTAAGGTAATGGACAACACAGGAACTACACCACAGCCCAGAATACAGCAATGCCTGTAAACTGGTCTAAACTAGTTGGGGAGAGGTGGGAAAACAAGGATTATTTTTTTGTTTTTTTGTTTTTTTGGTAGAAACACACAGAAAATGCAGAAACAGTGATAAATTAGTTACACAGGCTAACACACTTTAGTGGCAGCCTCCACAGTTAAATTAAACAAACAACAAACAGACTTTCGATCAAATTCGACTAAAATGTAACTTTAAGTGCAGATTTTAAAATAATGCAGAATGTCACACTGATGGGGGAAGGGATGTGAATTTATATTTAATAAAAGCTATATTAAAGACACAACTTATTTTTTTGGTGAAGTTATATGATTGGTATATAAATAATATAGATAGATCATTTTTGTTTGTCACTCTTGACATAAACTCTCTTTTTACAGTGATAACAAATGAATATGGCATCCAGGCAATTCACAGTTTTCTGAGTTCTGCAATATGAATGATAGCTAGTGAAATAGAAACTATATGTCAATTGATAGAAATTGTACTAACAAAAAATGCTTTTTTTGTTTGCTGGACAGCCTTTTTTACAAACACTGGGAGTTGCCATGGGGGCACCTTTGCCAATTTAGTCTTGCACCAACGGGAAAAATAATTCATTTATAGTGATGTAAATGATATGAACAAGAATGTGTTACTCTATGAGCGATTTGTTGATGATTATTTTTTGATTTGAGATGGCACATGTGATAGTATGAAGCAGTATTTATTTTATTTAGATAGCACTTACTAGTTTCCTAAAATTTAAAATGGCTTGTTCAACTGATATGATGGATGTTGAAATACAGAGGAATGGGAATTCTATGGGTACAAGTGCTCATAGGAAAGATGTACATATAAATTGCTATGTATCCCGAATGAGTATGCCTGCACAGCATGTCTTTGAAGGTATACTAAAAGCTCAACTTATAAGGATTGGTAGGTTAACTACAGATGACAGGAAATATGAGTCTTAAGATGAGGAGGATAGGGAATGAATTCCTTGAAATGGGTTATGATACAGTTTTAATAGATGAAATTATAAAAGATGTGTTGTTAAAAAGAACAGGTTCAGTTAAACCTATTTTTGATGCAGGAATGAGTTTGAAGATAGATAGTCCAAGTAATAATATAATCAGATATACAACAACCTATAACAGAACAGCTGAGGTAGAAAAAAATTATTAAGAAAACCGGAACGTTTTATTGGCTATGCCAGAACTGTATAAGTTACTAGGCCCTCGACCATGCTTTGCATATAGGAATATGTGTAATTTAAAAAGTAGATTATGTTATAAAGACTTTAAGGTCCCAAGGAATAATTGTGGGATATTTGGCACATTTCCTTGCTTAAATTGTAGTTGTCGTACAGATATTTCAGCAAATAGCATTTTATTTAATCACCCAGTGACAGAGAAACAGTTTATTTTTCAGTGCTCTACCACTTGTAACACTACACATTTAGTCTGTTTAGCAACATGTGTAAAATGTTCTTGCTTTCATGTAGGTAAAACTACAAGAAAGTTAAAAGAACATATAATTGAGCATAAGTCAGACATACGGGGACCAGTACTGAGAAAATAATTTAAATAAACATATTGTAGATAGTGGTTCTGAGCATTATTTTAAGTTTAGGGTAGTAGAGCCTGTTTTTAGACATACAGTATTAGAGGTGATGATATAAACAATATGTTAGAAAACAAAGAATTTGGATGGATTTTATTGTTACAAGCAGATTTATTTCCTGGTTTAAATAGTACTGTGAGCATTAAACCTGTTTTGGTTAAACAACTACAATTGCAGTAATGTATATGCTGTTACTTTGAATGTGCATGAGGGGTTAATTTACTAATTTGTAATTATGTGATATCATAATTATTTTATGAATTGATGTTTTTATAGGTTGACTGTGATCTTGTGACTTTTTTAAACTTTTTTATATGAAGTTAATTGTTTTATATTAGAATAACACTGAGGAAGGGTGATGCCCGAAAGCTTTTTACTTGTAATAAAAGGAGTTTTCTGTATGTTTTGAGCGTTTTTGTAGTTGGCTCTTTTATGGTTACAGATCCTGAGATTTACCCATGCATTCTGTAACTTCTTCAAATTGTTATTTGTTTGTATTTTAATGTGACATGCAAGCAGACTCATGTGGCATAATACTGTTGTCTTTGGACCTCCATGCATTACATACGTATTGTCAGGGGTTCTATAGAGATGTTACATGTTATGTTGATTTTACCAGTGTCATACATGAATGTATTGTTGTTACTTGTGATATGTCACATTAGTATTCATCACACACAGTGTTATACAGACATTTTCAATGCACCAGAATGCATACTGTTTATGTTGACGTATGCTGTTCACAGAATGAAATACATAAATGGGCTGAAATATGAAAATTATCATGTGTGTATCATTGTCTTTCAGATGGCCAACCATCCTGGGGTGACACCTTCTCCCCCCCCAGGAAAATGACATCATAATTGATGCTCTCCACCAACATGGAAGAAGGCTGCTAGGCCATTCAGATAATATTGTTTGGAGAAATGAAATCTGGACAGACGTCACCAACATGATCAATGTAGTTGGAGGCCACAACTGATCCCGTGAGACCTACAAACAAAGCCACTTGGACATGATCCTTCATACAGCCAACAGTGTGACACTTTATGAGAGATCAAGGTATGCCACTCGTGATGAACAACCACTGACCTGCCTGACGACATGACAGTATTTGTGGCCTCACTGCATACAGCAAGAAGGGAGCGATGCATCCCTGGTGGTGGGATTGAAACTGTATATGTATTGCGACAATCACTGCATATTGCTGTAGCGTGCATGTTCATGTATTGCTGTTTTTGATTTACAGCATACAAGTTGAGCCATGAACACACATCCAAACGAGGTGAAGATGATGAACCAAGGTCTAATTACATGTACTGGTATAAGTGAGTTACAGACAGAGCCATCCAAAATGTTTGCATTAATATTCAGAGGTCCATCTATTTTGGGCCTAAAGCAGGGATCGGCAGGTGAGTCTCTCTATACTGTTAGTGCGAACACTACTTTGTTAGTGCTTCAACCTCACTTTGTGGCACTGCTGCTTATTGTCAGATTGTTGTTTCCCTAACATTGCACACTATAAGTACAGCCAATGTAGGGGCAAGCCTTGCATTTTCAAGTGCAGACAGACCAGGTATGTTACAGCAAAATTGTCATAGTTTTCAGCAATGTGTAGCACACATGATACCTGATATTTTTGTCAATATTTGTCAATACAGGCACATGTGATGTACAGTTGCAACATCCATCACTTGAGTATTTGCAGCCAAGGTTACTGTGTTGTATATGTAAGGCTGTCAGTAGTCTTTTTGTTGAATACATGACTGTGTTGTCTGTCTCTTTGCTTTTCCACTGCAGGATCCACAGTACTACCCACAACCTCTACACAGCAGGAGTCTGTCAGTAGTATGCAAGGGTGTAGCTAGGCATACTCAGTGTACTCAAGTGAGTTCATTTTTTTCTGACCGTCTCTCACAAACTTTATGCATCAAAGAGTGCACAATGTTTACATCTCTCTTAGTGTCTGCTGTATAGAGTTATATGAATTGTGCTTACATGATCAAAACACAGTGCTAAAAATAACATTTTCATAGCTGTAACAACAAAGTCAATCAACCTCAACTGCGAAAGGTGTTCCAAAGAGGTACACCAAAATAAAAAATCTTCAAGGTACACCACCACAAGCTTGTTCTGTGTCAACAGCAATAAAAACACTCTTTATTCAAAGAAAAACAATAAAAGTGATAAAAACACATGAAATTCCCAGCTGAGATAAGCACTTTCAGCTTCTTAAGCCTTCTTCAGATCATAAATAACAAGTGCTGGGTAAAAACATATATATTGTGTTGCTGCCAATCCAGTGGCTTAAAAATATTTTTATCCTATCAGCAGTGCACCTCTTAACTTTTAGTCGTTGGTCAGAAGCAAACTCTGCACGGGATCTAGCTTCCAATCAAAATCCTTTGCTGCTGCTGTAGTGTCCTCGATCAGGTATGTACACTCCCTGTTCTTTGCATCTCTGCACTCAGAGAAGGTTAGCACTGTATAGTGTATAAGTACCAATCAAATTCTTTAAGTATTGTTTCCTTCCGATCACTGGTGCACCCTATTAGAGAGCTGTTACCAAGCCTTCAGCCAATCTTGTAAACACTGCTATTTCTTCATTGCTCATAAGAACTTTTCCATTACTAACCTGGTGTAAAAAGCAGACAATGTTAACCTAATGAAGTGGTTTTCTCACTTTTTTAACTTAATTTTAATATTTTTATTTTTATTATTCCTGTTCATCTATACATTGCTGTCTATTAGCAAAAGCTTCCTGGTGAACAATAAAGAAGGCTTTTTTATTGCTGTTGACACAGAGCAAGCTTGTGATGGTGTACCTTGAAAATTTTCCTATTTTTATAGCTGCAAGTGGCAACTGTAAAAATAATGTGCTCATATGCAAAGTGTATTGAGGCAACATTTTGAGGATTAAATGCATAAAAAATGGGTTGTGGGACTTCAGCATCAAGTATGAGTACAAAATGTAAATTTTTGACAACACCACTGGTGGTACCCTATTACGTATGTTTCATACCTGTACTTGCTGTTAATCCTGTTGCTGACCTCCATTAATAGTATGTCATGCTTACCTTTCATAGGTCAGTTAGCATCACTGTCCTGAAGTGCACATATGAGGGCACTGTATGGTTTAACTGTGTTCACCTGATTAATGGTGTGGATGATGTGATCAGTAATGTTGTTTTCTTCCCTACACTAACTGAAGTTCATCTCTGTTCAATAGCACCATCTTCCCATGAGTGTTTGCCAGGTGTGTTTTTTTATGCATCACATATGTCATGTATGCTGGTCATGTAAACAGATTATGTACTTACTTTATGTACATTCCATAAAAAAATCATACTGTAGACTGCAAGTGAAGTCATTATTATTTGTAACATTACAGCACTGCCATATGTCTGCTGATATCTATCATGTGATGTAGGCACACTGTCCTGATCTGTGTCTTTAATCAACTATCTCTATCATCCAGCAGCCCATCCAGTGATCATAATGTTGTTCATGATGTGTCTCAATGTGGTATTATGGCCCATGTCACAGAGGACTTTGAGTTGTTTGGAGAGTCCATCTATGAGGTTGACAGTGATGTAACCTCAGATATGGAGGTCCAATTTTTTAGCCATTTAGAGGATGCTGCCACACTGGATGTTGAACAAGGTAATGCTGTTTCCCAAAATACCACAGTTGAGAGCACTGCTATTGTCAGTTCCACACAACAACCAGAAACAGGGCTTCGCAATAGACATAGGAGAGCAGATGTTATGCATGTCTAGGTGTCAAAGGGTGTCTGCCTCCTAGTGCAGGCAAATAAACAGCCACAGCAATGGCATCATTCAAATGTCCATGCACTTGTCTGATCTGTGGCACACCAGCTATGTGACATATATGAAGGAGAAGAGTGGATTCATGGTGAGATTATGACTGCATTGACCACTCAGGATGACAGTCTGCTAGCTGTGACTTGATCCATGGAAACCCTGATCATAGTATCATAGGAGGTTACTAGGCTATTGTCCCTAAGGTCTGTACAAGCCTAGCCACATCATGCCCTTGTTCCCTTATGGACTATGATATATAGTCTATGTTTGCACACAAATCTAAAATTAGCAGCAGCTGCTCCTGTCTAAGAGGGACATAAGTGAAACCCTGAGTGTAACTTTGCAGTTTCCCATCCAATTGTCCAGGTTATGCTTAAATAGGGTCATTGAAGAGCTTTATTTTACATGAACTGAGAGTTTGTTCCAGAGGAGTGGCAACCTCTGGGAGACATAGCTGTCTCTCCAGAATGTCCTGTTAATATCACAGGCTAGGTTAGGATCTCTAGAGCAAGTGAATCTTGTCCCATTGGATTTGCAGATGTGCAGCAGCTTCATCAAGGCAGGGTCTGAGACTGTGCTGTAGGCCAGGCACAAGTCACCTCTAAGCAGTCTATATGCTACTAAGTAAAGTGATAGGGTCTTCAGTCTGTCCATGTAGGTCATATGTTGTAGGCCCTGAATTTACTTAATGAGAAACTTCTGAGGTCTATCCAGTTGCTGCAGATGTCTGGTTAGGTACACACAGAGGGGAGCATTGTACTCTATTATTAGTCTGATGAGAGCTGAGTATAGGAGAGTTATATCCTCATTAGCTTTGGATGCTATACCCTTGCTTATGAAGTGTGCAATGTAGAAGGCCTTCTTTACTACTGTGGATACCTGATGATCAAAATTAAGGCTGCTATCCACTTGAGTTCCTAAATTTCTCAACACTGGGTTTGAACTTAGGGAGATATTATTAATGTTGTAATTATCAGGGAATTCTTCTTTGCCAAAGCTGATGATAATGCATTTTTTGTGTTTAGTTTAAGTCCATGGCTTTGACACCAATAATTTGTCTGTGTAAGCCCATTTTGTAGTATGTTGACATCTTTAGGGGATTCAATGATTGCACGCAGTTTGCATTCATCAACAAACTTGGTAAGCCATAGGACATCTATTTTTAACCTGGATTTCTAAAAAATAGATACCAAACAGTCAGGGACCTAGCACAGATTCCTGTGCAACACCACTGGTAACAGTTCTGGTAGGAGAGTTGGTATCCACAATTTTGACTGTATGTGTTCTATTTGTGAGCTAGTTGGCAAACCATCTAGTGTTGTAAGGATTAATCCCCAACTGGCTGTATTTTTCAATGATGCCTGAGTGAGGGATTGTGTCAAAGGCCTTGGCTAGGTCAAGATAGGCAGTGTGAACTGTTTTGCCTTCATCCAAGGCCTTGGGTGACATTCTCAAAGAAGTCCACCAGGTTTAGCAGGCCTGATCTGCCTTTAACAAAGCCAAACTGAGTTTGGTCAAGAGTTTGAAGGTCACCTATATCCTTGTTGATAAGATCCATGATGATTCTCTCCATGGCCTTGCTGATAAGGCCGGTTAGGCTTATGGGTCTATAGTTCCTAGGGATGGTTGAGAGGCCAACTTTATGCAAGGGGATTATGGTTCCTGTTTTCCATTCAACTGGGACAAAGCCAGTGCTTAGACTGAGATTGAAGAGTATGCTCAGTGGTTCTGCTAACTCCTGCCTTAGACCATTTAATAAGCAGCCTGGGATGTTGTCTGGTCCCATAGAGCCTGTGTTTTTGGCCTTGGAGAGTGTGACTATGACCTGCTGTCTGGAGATACTAGACAGAGGACTGTTGACAGGTATGTTATGGAGTATGATTGCTGGAGACAGAAGGATGAAGTTTTCACCAAACCTGTCTGCTAGCAGGGTGGCGATGTCCTCAGGTTCAGTATAAGTGGTACTGTCTACAGTTATTTCATCACAAACTGGGCCTTCCCTTTTAGATTTTGGACTTAGCTAAATAATCCTTTGTGATTCACCTTAGCTAGGGATGCGAATTAAGCTTTGAAATTATGTTTAGAGGACTTTACAAGATGCATAATCTGCTTGTTTATGCTTTGGAGGGAGGTCTTCCTTTGCTGGGACCGTTCTCTCTTGTTTTTTTGACAGCAGTTTCTTTCTCTTATTGTATAACCTTATTTATGCTGGATGTCCACCAGTGTGATTTATGTTTTTGTGATGATCTTGATTTGATCTGTTCCAGTATAGCTGAGTCTGTACATTTATATAGGTGTTTATATAGGACATTTTTGTACACCTCAGTATAGGGTTTATTGCTGTCAGTGTTGACAGGGGGTCTGAAACTACTGATGCCATCGCTCAGTAGGATATAGTTTACTTTGGAGAAACTTTTTAACATTTTTGCTCCTAAGGGTGACTGAGGTATGATCATTACTTCGAATGAGACTGATTTATGATTGGACTTTACCAGGGAGGGCCACATACATGGGATGGTATAGCGATCCCCCATGTTGGTGAGTACTATGTCAAGGATGTTAGAGCCCCTTATGGGGGTACTGACTATCTGCTTCAGAGCATCTGTGTTAACAAAGTCCAGGAACCTTTGGGCAAGCATGTTTAAGCTCATATATGTTACACGATTGAAGGAAGCATAGTTAAAGTCACCCATGACCAGGGTAAATGACAGTACTGAGAGTGACTCAAGTAAGTCCAGGTAGGCTGTGTGGTTTTTGTAGTTCATGGTGGGGGATCTATAGCTAACAATGACATAGCACAGTTTAACCAGTCTAAAGGTGTATATGTCTTTAATGAAAATGGATACTCCTCCTCCCTTGGGTTTCTCACGTTCGTTGTGTGGTCTGAATGTGTTGGAAGAGCTGTAGTCCTACATGACTAGGATACTCTCTGAGACCTTGAACCATGTCTCTGTGACTGCACAGATATCAGCAACTTCCATGTTGAGAAGTGCTTCAAGGGAGTGCAGTTTCTGATTTAGACTCCTAGCATTAATCAGGGTAACCCTGAGTTTGTTTCTAGAACATATGTTTACATTGCAAATTTTGTTCTTATGATATTGCATAATAAAGGCACTATAGGGTAGGCAACTAACTTTGCCAACAACCTAAATCCTAGAGGCAACAGGTGAAGACCATCTCTGGTAAAGCAAAGTGGTCTGTCAATCATACAGGATCCCCCTGAAATGACACCAGAAGCTAAGCCAATTGTTGACGTCAATCATTTTTTGTTTATATTGTGGCATCATCCTGGGTGAGGGAAGAATGCTGCTTAGGGCTAGGGACATACCTGCCTGGGACACATCATCTGAAAGATCCATCATGTCCTTCTTCATATAGTCCAGTGAATTATGTCTCAAGTTATTTACTTCAACATGGAGTATGACAGAGTCATAACAGTTATTGTTGTTGAGAGACCTGAGTGTGTGCATGGTTTGACAGATCCTGGCACCAGACAAGCAGCTGACTGTGACCTTCTCCTTGTCCAGCCTAGTGAAAGAGACATCTGTGTGTCTCACTATGGAGTCACCTATGACTAAAACCTTTGGTTTAGATATGTTGTGTCTTATTTGGTAAGATACTGATGTGTGTGTTATTATGTGTAGTGGGTGCTGTTGGGACTGTATTGTGTGTAGAAAGTTTGTTTGCACCTGAGAGGTCTTTATGTGGTTTATGTGTTGGGTGTTTGGTATGTGGGGGAGGTGGCGTGTGGATGCTGACAGCCTGCTTGGTATTTGGTTTGTTGTTACGTTAGAGAGAGAGAGAGAGAGAGAGAGAGAGAGAACACTGATTCCAGATTCATAATATAGATACATCTCTCACATAGTGTATTTGCATGTTTTAGGAGTAGTAGGTTGTCTGTATACATTAGGTAATTACTACATTGCCTCAGGATGCCCATGTCAATCAGGCTGGCTGGGGAAATGGTGAAAAACTGACCTTCCATTATGCCAGGTATATTCTGTAATAGGTAGTGAAGGGTGGGCTAGATGGAGTGGGCTGTGTTGTAGAACTGATAAAATTAGCTAATGTATGGGTGGTTTAGGGGCAGAATCCTTTGCCAGTGCCTCAAAAAATGCAGCTGGATTACTCTCCAGGCAGCAGTGTTGCACGCTGAGAAGCAGGGAAGCTTATGTACGCAAAATTTGACTTTTTAAACATTTGTATCTGTACACAGTAGTGTTAACTCCCATTGTGTTGTGCACAGCTGTTTTTAAATATCAGCTAAGTAAAACAGTTTTCAAACAATCCAACCAATAGGAAAACCCAAGACTGTTTCTTATTCCAACAGTCCCCAACTCAGATGGGTCCTTGACTACACTCTTCTGCCACAAGGGTGCAGGAGGGTCCTCTTAAAGTAAGAGGGCTGTCTTTAGTGCTCAGAAAATGCCTAACAGTCTAGATTCAGCAAGTCTGAATATAGCCTATGCTATAAATTTTTCAAGTACTGTAAATAGACAGTGCAGAAAACAGTCACAAACAATAAAAAACAGTTTAAAGTAGGCTGCAAACCAGTTGCAAACAGTTTAAAAGTGCAAAGAAGGTTATAAAAATACAAACAAGTTCAAGCACACTTCACGGTGCACACTAAATTATGTAACACAAAACCACTGCTGTTTATTAAACATTTAAAAACATTAACAATATTTTTATTTATTTATTTAAGTCTGATGACCAGGGAAGTCCACTGGTCCATAAAGATCCTGTTTTCAGTGGAGGCCTGGGGAGAAAAGCACCAACATATTAAAGTTACATATTACATGTTACAAAGGAAAAAGAAAGATTCATACAGAACAAATTAAAAACATTTCAGACATATAATAGATTATGTAATAAGCTTTAGTGAGTTAACATTTAAATACAAGGTAACTAGCCCATTACAGGTTGGTAAAACTGATCATATGCAGAAAGTCATTTTTGTCAAATAAGCTCTTGTAAGTTAACATATAAACAAGTAGCTACTAGTCCTTTGCAGGTTACGTGGACCATTTTGCATGGAAAGAGTACCACAAGATAGTTATGGAAGTAAGGTACATTAGATAGCATAGAGAAAATCAGTCCCCGGCAGGGGCGAGATTCTTATGGAGCTGGGTAGAAAGATAGTGGGTGGAGAGGGGTTTATGTTGTAGTGTGGCATGGGCATTCCCATTTGGCTGATAGATGAGATAGTAGCTGGGATCTGAAATTGGTATGGTTAAGAAGGCTGTGAAGGTTGGAGGGGCGAGTTCCATTGTTTGGCTATGGAGCAGGAGAGAAGTAGCTGGCCAGGATGAGATGGTTTGTGGACCTGAAGGAGATTTTGGTTTGTGGATCTGAGTTGGCATTTGAATATATAGGGTTTTAAGGATATCACGACAGATGGGCAGTTAGCTGGTTTAAAGATAAGCTTGTGGGCAATGGTGAGTTGTAGGTAACTGAGGTAGTTGGGAAGTTCAAGCCAACTGAGGTTGAGGAGGGAGTGGCAGTGGTGGGATGAGTTTTTTTAATTGGTTGCAAATTTGCAGATTTTGTGGTAGCAGGATTCAAGTTTGGTTCGTAAGCCAATGTGGAGATTTGTGAAAAGAGGGGCACCATACATCAGGGAGGGAGCAAGAAAGTGGATGCTAGGTTTTGACAGGTAGAGGGACTAAGGAAGTGGTTGCATCTGTAGAAGATACCTAGCTTTTGGTGGGTTTTTTTTGATTGCAGAGTGGATGTGGGTGTCACGTTTTAGTTCATCATCAATGATGATGCAGAGAAGCTTGGTGGTAGGGATGATTTCAAAGGGGGGTGCTGTTCCGGCTTTGTATGGTGAATGAGGTTTTATCAATACTGCAGTTTTTGGTAAAGGAAAAGATCATAGGTTTCATTTTATTTGCATTCAGGGCTACATGGTTGGACTGCATCCAGGTTTCAGCTTTGGAGAAGGCTAACTGGGTTTTTGCTAGGAGCTATGAGGGTGAAAAGGCTGAGCAGATGATAGCTGAGTCATCTGCATATTGGATGACAGATGACTCTGGGAAGGAGTGGTAAAAGTTGTTAATAAAAAGGTTAAAGAGTAGAGGGCCAAGAACTGAACCTTGAGGAATGCCTGTGGGTGTAGGTAGGAAGGAGGAGGTTGATGTTTTAGACTGGACAGCTTGTTGGCAGTTGGACAGGTAGCTGGAAAACTAGGCTGTGGTGGAGGAAGAGAGATGTAGAGTGGATAGTAGGAATATAAGTAGGGTGTGGGAGATGGTGTCAAAGGCTTTTGACAAAATCTAGGAATAGCGTAGAAACAAATTTCCCTGAGTCCCATTCAGTACTGATAGTTTCCAGAAAGGAAAGAAGGGCAGTCATGGTGGAGTGGCCATGGCAGAAGCCATGTTGGGTAGGGGAGAGGAGATTGTTTTGGGTTAGGTGCATCATTAGTTGTACTTGGATGGTTTTCACTAGAATTTTAGACAGAAGAGAAAGGATGGCAATAGGCCTGAAGTTGGTGGTGTCGGTATTATTTCCACCTTTGTGGAGGGGGATGATGTAGGCATGGCACCAGATGGAAGGGAGGTATGATTCTTGTATGGATCTGTTTATAAGTATAGCGATGGGGAAGGTGATACTGTCTGCAGATAGTTTGAGGAAGGTAGGAGAAAGATTTTTAGGTGCATTGTGGCAGGGTTTGAGTTTGAGGAGGAGTCTTTTTATAGTGCTTGTGGGAATGGGAGTAAGGCGGAAGGGTGTGGAGGGAGTTAACTGATTGGAGAGGAGGTTGTAGAGGGAGGGGTTGGTGTTGGAGGAGGGGGGAGGGAAGGAGCTGGATAGTTTGCCTATGCAGTCTATGAAGAATGAGTTGAACTGGGAGGCAATATCAAGGTCGGAGAGGGTGGGATTAGGAAAGGGGTTTTCTTTATTACCAGGGTGCAGTATTGATGAGATGGAGTCCCAGAATTTTTGGGGGTTTGTCGAGGGCAAAGACTGGAGCTTCGAGTAGTGAGCTTTGTGATCTTTAATTATTAGCTTTCTTGCGGAGTTTCGGAGTTGCTTATATTCTTGGAGGGAGTTTGGATTTTTATGTTTTTGATGCTGTTTCCATTTTTTTGTCCCTTTGTTGCATGACAAGTTTAGTTCCTTTTGATAACCATAGGCAGAGATTGGTTTTGATGCGTTTGGTTCTTGGCTGGGGGGGGGCTTGCTGGTTAAGGAGGGTCAGGAATGAATGGTTAAAGTAGGAGACGGCATCATCTAGTGGGAGAGTTTTTAGAGGGGACAAGTCAATGCACTTAAAGCATTCTAAGAAAGTTTGGGGATTGAAAGATGTGAGGTTGTGGGTTTGAATGTAATGGTGCTGTTTTTGTAGAGGAGATGGGAGTTGGTCACCGAAGGCAGGTAAGTGATCACTGAGAGAATCTGGTATTATTCAGGATTTGGTGATTAGATTTGGATGGATTGTTAGGATCCAGTCAATGATGGTTCCTGAGGTGCCATCTTTATTTGGTCTGGTTGGTGAATGAATTAGTTGGGAGAAATTGTATAGGTTGATAGTATGGGAAGGGGCATCAGAGTTAATAGTGGTCCAGTTGATGCTGATATCACCAAGAATATAGATTTCATTTATGGGTGAGGAGAACCAGGATAGGATGTTCTCTGGTGTTTTGGGGGAATATAGAGGGCAGTGATACATATCGATTTGTGGTTGTTTATTCTTCATAAGCCTATTGTTATTTTAGCGTTGGCAAAGGTTGGAAATGTATTGGTGTAGGGGATTATGGTATGGGAGGTGGGGTAGATTATAACTACTCCACCTCCTTTTTTGTGGGCTCGGTCACTGTTAATCATTTGGTAACCTGATTTTAAGATTTTGTGATCTTTTATGTCAAATTTGAGCCAGGTTTCAGAGATGGTGGTTATGTCGGGGTGGTTATGGGAAAGCCATGCATGGAGGTTAGGGATTTTGTTTCTAAGGCTTTGAGCATTGAGTGTAGTGAGGCAAATGGACTTAGGTTTTGTGGGCTGAGAGTAGGGTTTGGTGACATTAATGTTAGAGGTGGGTCCGGGGCTGGGGTGGACGT
Organism: Protopterus annectens; assembly: GCF_019279795.1. Classification (NCBI taxonomy): domain Eukaryota; kingdom Metazoa; phylum Chordata; order Ceratodontiformes; family Protopteridae; genus Protopterus; species Protopterus annectens. The sequence goes on along the minus strand of NC_056735.1, from coordinate 670,502,898 downwards.
CACCGGTGAATGAGAGAGAGATTTGGTAGAGGAGTAGAGTGAGGTAGTAAGGTGGGGAAGGGTGATAAGATTTATGTGGGAGTAGTGATTTTTTTGGAATGACAATTTAGAGGTGAGTGTAGGGGGAGGAGAGTGGAATAGTTCAGGTTTGAATAGATATGTAGTGTTGCAGCTGAAGAGTTCATGTGAGATGGATGAGTAAGAGAGGGAGTGAGGATGATTGTATGATGCAGTGGAGTGTGTAAGTGAGGTATGGTAAGGGTTGGGAGATTGTGTGAGATAGGTCAGAAAGGAGAGAGAGATTAGTAGAGCTAGTGGAGTAATTGTGAGAGTTGATGAGAAAAGCATTGTAGGAGGGGTTGGAGAGTAGGTGGAGAGTTTGAGATTTAATAGGTTGGTGGAGTTTGGCTGAGGCTAATTGTGATTAGATTGGAGTGAGGTGGGGAGGAATTAGGGGATGTATAAAAGTACAGATAGTGGGGGAGGCTGAGATTTGGGGGCAAGGTAGGGGGGTGCAGGGCGAACAGAGTGGGTAGAGCCAAGAACACGAGATGGTCCAGAAAACATAATCAGTAACCTGAAGCTGGAATAGAGCTACAAGGAGCTACAAGGAATAGGTTTTACAGTTTTAAACTTTCTTTTTAAATACGTTAAAGGTATACTCATTAGTTATTAGAGAAAAACTTGAGAATGTGGTGGCTATTCCATGGATTCTTGGGTGTCGGGCAGAGAGAATTTTACATAAATGTGTAATTACTGAGGCTTGGTAAAAGTTTTACTGCAGGTCCTTTTATCAATGTGTGTATGCTGCCACCTAAAGGAAGGTGGTACACTGAAAGTAAATGTGGTTTCTCAAGACTTTAAAATTAAAATTAGAAGTTTAAATAGAAGTGGTCACAGGAGAAGTTTGTAGTAGGCTGCTATCGCACACACCAAGGTAGAAAGCTGCTCAAGTTTATATATTGGCAACAAAATTATTTCATACAGCTACATACATTAAGGTTTCTTTGTTGGAGGGAAACTAAACCACTGTTTAGGTAGTGTTGATTGAGCCTGGACAGCAGGCTATCTAAGGATGTCTTCTCTTAGGAGGGAGGGATTTCTGTTAAGTCATTGAGTAGAGGGAGCACCCGATGGAGCAAGACTGAGGTTTCTTTGTAGGAGGGAAACTAAACCACTGTTTAGGTAGTGTTGATTGAGCCTGGGCAGCAGGCTATCTAAGGATGTCTTCTCTTAGGAGGGAGGGATTCCTGTTAAGTCATTGAGTAAAGGGAGCACCCAAGGGAGCAAGACTGAGGTTTCTTTGTAGGAGGGAAACTACACCACTGTTTAGGTAGCGTTGATTGAGCCTGGGGAGCAGGCTATCCAAGGACATCTTCTCTTACAAGGAAGGGATTCCTGTTAAATAATTGAGTAGATGGAGCACCCAAGGGAGCAAAACTGAGGTTTCTTTGTAGGAGGGAAACTAAACCACTGTTTAGGTAGCATTGATTGAGCCTGGGGAGCAGGCTATCCAAGGACATCTTCTCTTAGAAAGGAGGGATTCCTGTTAAGTAATTGGGTAGAGGGAGCACCTGAGGGAGCAAGATTGAGGTTGCTTTGCTTCAATGCTAACAATGTATACCATGCGTTTTCATCCTGCAAAGCACAGACTTCATCAGATATATCAACAAGTAGAGTCACATACATTAATATATGCTCAGTTAAAACAAAATGACCAATAAGAAAAGATACCTAATAAATAATTTAAGACCAAACCTAAATTGTAAAAAATCCATAAGGTCTAAATATAATATTTAAATTCCATCAATACCACTATATTAAATAAAGTTTTTTAAAAAAAATGCATAATAACACATACATCATTTTACATCTTGTGGTCTCAAAAATGCATAAATAAATAAATAAATTGTCTAAATTATATATGTCATAAGCCAAAGGTTGTTTCACTAAAATATCATAAAAACTTCACCATAAATTACAGCAACCATAATGTTTAACTAAACCCTATTATTTTGTTATACTAATAATAGTGTCATGTAAGGTCAAGTAACTAATATCCCTTTACAACTTGGCTACCCTCAGTGGAATTGAGTGAAACAAGCAAGTTACAGGACTTAATCAGCATATAATCATGTTACTAGCAACAGAATTCCTTCAGAAAAGCAAGATATTGGGTTCCCAAGCATATTACCTTCCACCATGGATTCGGACAAAGTTGATGGGCAAGTGGCAAACATGGAGCAGGAGTGAAAAACAGACAAGGTGACTGTTTTATTAACTCTCAAGTGTGACCTCATAGATAATTTAAGAGTTGGTTAATGGAAAAACACAGTTTTAACCTTAGTGAAATATCAAAAGACTGTTCTGTGGAGCCAGACACTTACAACACTTGTTTAAACAAACTTTTTGTTTTGTTGATTAAGTTTAAATCTTTAAGTATTGACAATGATTACTTAAAGGAATGCCTCACTAGGAAGATTGTACCTAAGGGGTTGAGAGTGTTCAAATTCCCCAATAACACTGATGTGAGTTCTGAGCTATTTAATGAGTTAGTGGAAGTTTTTAACAGGTGTGGTCTAGATATAGTTAAAAATAATTATTAGGCAAAATGAGACTAATATGAAAAATTTGCAGCAACAGATTGAACAACTGAACAAACATATTATCAGAGACCTTATGTTCACTAATGATTTGGAAAAACAAAAGTATTAGACTATTATGGAAAATATTGACAAAAAAATGTTCCTTGATTATTAAGAGGAAAATTAAAAAGTTAGATAGGGATGTTTTAGATTACAATGAAAAACAATGTTACCTGAAGCCTAAAGGGTTTAGGAATATGGTTAACAAGGAGTATAAAAGCAACACCGAGGGACAAAATATTGAGAATATGCCACTGGATGTCTGAAATATTGATTGCAGGGATCTCATGGATCCCCCAGAATACCCACCTCTCCATAGATCAGAAAGGCTTATGAACCAGAATCCTCCATATTACAATGAGAACCCCTTTTTTTGGAGTGGTAAGCGAGGAGGAGTACAGAGGAGGGGAGTACTGACCTCACTACATGTCTGATTAGTATGGATGATTTTAAGTACACCTATGGTGACTATAATATTTTTAACTATAGTAACATAGACTTGACTGTTGACCACTTCAATCTTCTTTCTAAAGGGTTTAAGTTTGTCCCTAAAAAAAATTGTGATTTGACTAAGGTCATTTTAGATTTAAAGATGTTTGTAAGAAAGGTAAATTTGGAATTGATGTTTGATGGATCTAGAAGGGTTATGAGCAACAAAAGAAAGTCTTAGGAGAAAGAGTAAATTCAACCCACCGCTCCATCCACAATTAAAAAATGTTGAATTAGCAGTAGAAAAGGAACTCAGAAAGAATATCCCTAAACATAAATGCGGATTTAATCTTAATGCTAAAGAATGGGGCATTTTGCAATATTTGAGGTCAGACAAACAGATCAGGGTGATGAAACCAGACAAAGACGGGGGTACATTTATTATGGATACCCTTACATATGATGGTAAGATGGTGGACATTCTTGGTGATGCAAACACTTACACAAGAGTTTCAAAAAATGAAATTAACATTGCATATCAAAAAATTGATTTAGCCCTCAGTGATTTAGTTTTGGAGAGACTTATTGATATTGATACCCACAACTTTTTGAGGAATTCTAGACCTAGGGTGCCCACTATTTTTGGGATCCCTAAGGTCCATAAAGACCAGGGGGATCCCACATTAAGACCCATTGTTGCTGCTGATGGGTCCAAGATGGCTCCTTTGGCCATGTATGTGGACAAGAAATTAAAGTCCACGTGGGAACTGAGAATGAGATTCTCAAGGATTCTTGGGATTTTCTAGGAGTATTGATATTGAACTATGTAAGGAAAATATTTTATTTGTGACAGTGGATATAAAACATCTATTCTCGGTTATTCCCCACAAGATTGACTTAGAATAGTTAGAAGAGGCTCTTGTGGAGAAAGGCTGTACTAGTTCCCGCGATTTACAGGTAGCGTTACAACTGTTAGATATTGTATTGAAGAATAACTTCATATTTTTTGGTGGTGAATTTTTCCACCAGACTAGGGGAGTAGCAATGGGGGCCAATTGTGCCCCCACTTATGCAAACATTGCTTTAGCCTGGTGAGAGAAAAGGTTTGTACTTAATTCTAGATACAAGACAAGTTGGTCCTTCTATAAAAGATTTCTGGATGACATATGTATATTTTGGACTGATACGGAGGACCAACTGGGGAAGTTTCTAGAATTTTTGGACAGTACTACTGACTTTTTAAGATTCACCCATAATGTCACCTATGACAAAATGGACTACCTTGATATGACTATTCATAAAACAAACTCTGGTTTTAAGTCCACAGTGTTTCGGAAAGAAACTTTCTCAAATTCCTGCTTGCACTTTCATAGTGCACACCCTTTCCAACTGAAAATAAGTATTATAAAAGGCCAATTCATAAGGATGAGTAGGATGACCTCTAATAATGAGGATTTTGAGATCAAATTTGACACTTTGGAGAAATTGTTTAAAGAGAGAGATTACCCTACTACTTTGACCATGAGAATTAGAAAAGAGGTCACACAACAGAGGATGGATAAATATTTCCCTTTGTTAGGAAAAAAGTTCTCTAGTGGATATTAGTAAAGGGTTGGTGGAGAAGACTGGGCAGTACAACAGGACCTTGACTAAGGAGTTTTGTGGAGATGCTTTTTTTTGTAAAGGGCATTATTAAAAAAGAATGGGAAAGATTTATTGAACTTACTGATTTGACCACACTATGCAAAGAACCTTTGAGTTTTGTATACAGAAAGGGGAGGAACTTGAATGAACTCCTGGAGTCAAGTAGTAGTTCAATTTTTGGGGTCAATAGAAGAAGAAAGGGCACCTTCAAGTGTGGGGCATGCTCACAATGTGCGTATATTGTAAACAGTGACAAGGTCTACCTTTAAAGTAGGGGTAGGGAAATTGCTGCTGGGACTTTCAACAATTGCAGCACAGTTGGGGTAGCCTACCTGGCCATTTGTGACCCATGTGGAGCATTCTACATTGGGAAAACAGACCGCAAATTGAAAAAGAGGATTTACGAACACTATTATCATATTAGGATTTCCAATGAGAGGAACACACTTTGTCATGTATGGAACCTAGATTTCTATTTTTTGTGATTGAACAGGTATAGGCTGATGTTTGGGGGGGGGGGGGGCCTGGGAGACAAGACTGGAATACAGGGAACTTTTTTGGCAAGTTACCCTGGATGCAGGAGGATTCCCAGTGTTAAATGAGAACATTACTGTAACCCCCCCCCCCTTCTAAAACTGAGGTCAGCCAAGTTGTAAAGGGATATTAGTTACTTGGTTTTACCTGACACTATTATTAGTATAACAAATGATAAGGTTTAGTTAAACATTATGGATGCTGTAATTTATGGTGAAGTTTTTATGGTATTTTAGTGAAACAAATTTTGGCTTATGACATATATAATTTAGACAAAATACATTTTTCATCATATGCATTTTTTAGACCACAATATGTCCCTGTTGACAGATTTGTTTCATTGTTTTAACACATTTTAAAATTAATTTGTGTAACATGATATATGTATTATTATTATGCGTTTTAAAAAAAGTCTTTATTCAATATAGTGGTATTGATGGAATTTTGTTATTATATTTAGACCTTATGAATTTTTTACAATTGAGGTTTGGTCTTTATTTATTTATTAGGTATCTTTTCTTATTGGTCATTTTGTTTTAAAATGAGCATATATTAATGAATGTGACTCTACTTGTTGATTAATCTGCTGAAGTCTATGCTTTGCAGGATGAAAACACATGGTGTACATTGTTAGCGTTAATGTTTTTGAGTGTTTAATAAACAGCAGTGGTTTTGTGTTACATCTTTTGGTGTGCTCCGTGAAGTGTGCGTGAACTTTTTCATGTTCTTGGCTGTTTTAGCACACTGTCTCCTTTTGTTATTGGGTTAAAGGTTATAAAAATACTTATTTTTCAGTAGAATTTACAAGATGTCTTGGATTTTGTTCAGATTGACTTCAGATCTCTGTCTATGTAGGCCAAACTCTGAGCAGCTCTGGTAAACTGAGCACAAACCCCAGCAAATGCTGTATTTAAATAACAGCTAAGTAAAACAGTTTTTAAACAATCCAGCCAATAGGGAAGCCCAAGACTGAGCCTTGTTCCAACAATTCCCAACTCAGATGGGTCTTTAACTACAATCTTCTGCCATAAGGGTGCAAGAGGGCCCTCTTAAAGTAAGATGGCTGGCCTTAGTGCTCAGAAAATGCCAAGCAGTCTAGATTCAGCAAGTCTGAATCTAGCCTATGCTATAAATTGTTCAAGTTTTGCACATAGTCAGTGCAGAAAACACAGTCACAAAAAATAAAAACAGTTTAAAATAGGTGGCAAAATAGTTGCAAACAGTTTAAAAGTGTAAAGAAGGTTATAAAAATACGTATTGCTACAGTACTGCAGCAGTGTCGTACTACAGACAGGATTCTGTGCCAAGCAGATTGCAACCTGTAAGAGGCAAGCCACCTGTCCACAGAACCACCAATGCCCACTGGTAGTCACTGTCTGTGGTCCACCCTGCACAGAGTTCAGCTGCTGGCCAGTCTGCTGAGCTTCTGCCATCACAATGTTTTCAACTCGCAATCATGTTGTTTCATCTCAAAATGATGTTGTAGCCTCATCCATCTCCTTTGTGGAGCAATCAGGGCAGGATGCATCTGTACATGGTCTGGGAAAAGTGGGCCATCATGTGAGACATCAGTGAGATTGCCCGAGACTGTGTTTGTGTCCAACAAAGTACATACATAGCTGGCTCATATTGTTGCAATACCATTGTACTGTGATATGTGTAAATTTCTGCAGTAAGTCCTGTGTGATTTCTCTTTTTTCATGTAATTATATTGTAGAGATATATATGTGTAGCACTGATGCATGTCCCTTATTGTTTATCATACAGTGATATAACAATCTGAGTGTGTATGCATACCTGTGTCAGTTGTGCCCTATGTTGATGATCTGTGTTTTGACACATTTGCATATTTTCATGTTAAAATATGCTACAATTATGTTATGTGCGATGCTCAGTGTATACATCTAGTGGGTAATTGTCATTAGGTGCAATCTGTGTTGCAATGGTGGGACAACAACTGAACATCAATGTTCATTCTCATATACATGTGACTTGTTATGACTCAAATATTTGGGTCAGACACTGCCGTGCTGCCTGGGCCTGCACTTGTGGTCATACCCTATATTGCTTACATCTGCAACTTCTGTACCATATGTCCCCCGCTCCTGCTCTGACACCTTTGGAATGTTCTCATCAGACATTTAGGAGTCTTGGGGTAGTTCACCTGCACCTGCAGCTGGAAGACCACCACATGCTCTGGTTAGCATGTTGTGCAGCATAGCACACACTGTCATCTTCTTTGTTGCCTTTTCAGGTGTATATTGCAGTGCACCCCCAGATGTGTCCAGACATCTGAACCTAGCTTTCAGTAAACCAAACACATGTTCTATGGTGTTTCTGGTTGTTGTGTATGCTCTGTTGTAGGCCTCCTGTGCAGGGTTTGATGGTTCATGGTACAGTGTCACTAGCCATTGCTCAAATGGATAACCACAGTCGTGTGCTTTGGGGAATAAAAACACTTTTGGTCATAATGGATATTGTTGAGAGGGGTACCCTTAAATTGCATCCTACCTGTGTTCCTGTACCTACCCAGTAGAAGTCCCTCAGATATTTCCCCTTGCTGGAATGTAGTTCTCAATCCACTTTCCTTCCAAATGGCAGTATCTTGAACACTTTCAGGGTGTGTTGCCATAATATTTGGTATGCTGTCATCTGCTGCACACACAATTTTTCAGCTGATGGATGGCCATCCCTTTCTGCTTATGTATCAGTCTGCTTCTGGATGTAGAAGTGTTTCCATAGGTATGTATGTGCAACATATTGTGCTGAGTACATGTATGAAGTTTGCAGTGTTTTAAAACTGGTGAATTATAGTTCTCTGCTCCATGCGGGTGGATGGAAAGTGTGTGTAGTCATCCACCTTGCTGCACATTGCTTACAGAAAATTTTGCCAGGATATGACTGTCAACTGTCTGTGATACTCCTGCAGCATCTCCAGTGTGTCTCTGGAATGAATGTACCAGATGCAAGTACACCGAGGCTGAAACACAATTTGCTTTCAAGGGGAATGGGATTTCCTCTCAGGGTTTGAACAGACATGTGTGGGGAACCAGTTATTTGTCTAGATGCATTCTGTCAATTATTTGCTGGTGTGAGATCTGGTTTAGTTGCAGCCTTGCTCTGACTTTAGCTGGTTGCCTTCTAAGATGCAAAACCACAGCCTCATTTATGAGTTGCATTACTGCTGTCTGTTGCAGCATATTAACAGCAGGTTGCATTTTTATAGATTATTTCCACTTTTGCTACAGATTTCACCATAATTCATAGTATTCACTCATAATAATTATTAATTCACAATGATTCATATTATTGGCTTGACTTCCTCGGTGTCCAAAAAGTGTGCACTGAGGAATATAGGAATGGAGTCAGCATGGCTGTTTGTTGCATTTGAGTTGTGTTGTGTGCGCATGATGTGTTTGGGAATCAGACCAGCATATGCAGAGCCCCTAATTATCCTACACTGAATACTTAAGTACTCATCAGCCTTCAGCATGTGTTATGAAGTCGCGTCCACACCAGGTACACTGAAGCTTTCCTTTGGTGTGCTGCACTATCAGCAAATAGCTTTGACAACCTTTACAGAATCCAGCCCCTTGGATTTACTATAATATAAACAAAACGAACAATGTCCACAATGGGTAAAGCCACTTAACACTTGTCCATCAATATTTTTTGTTCAAATTTAGTAGATAAAAACTGAATGCCAATGATACCCATTTAGGATTTGCAAAATAGTACACCCCCTTCCATAAATAACTTTACATGTCTCAGGTATATCATTAGTCACCTCTTCATCAGCCATCAAAATACATCAATATTTTTAATCAGCCCTTAGAAATAAGATATATTAGAAATAAAAGTGGTTATGACAGAAATACTAACATGACTGGCAGATTGTTAGGTTGCATAACATAGTAATTCACCTCTAGTCCCCCCCTCCCCATTGACCACATTTTTTACATTCAAAACAACCTTATTATAATAATTTGATATAACTCTGCATGTCAAATCATTTGCCTGTATTTCAAAATCATCATCCTAAGAACAAACATGAGACTTGGGTATTTTTTCGGTTTACCATCATAATTTTGACAATGTTTTGTGCAAGTAATCACTTACTCGAAAAACACTGTCAAAATTAACGTTAGCTTGTTTTTCCTTAAAAGTAAAAATTTTGAACTGCATTTGATTCTGTAGGCATCTCACTCAAGTGTGGCAGCCTTTTCTGTGCATTGCTGCTTTTTAAATTGCTTTTTACTGGCTAAATCTCAAAAAAAACAAACAAAAAATACTTTCTGTACTGCTGTTTTGCCACCTCTTCCTATACTAGAATAGTCCAGATCCCAGATCTGCTGTTTTCAGGACTTTAGTACATTTCTGAGTGGTCCAGACCTTGTTGTGCCAGTGGGAGGTCTTTCTGCTTATCAGTGAGAGGCGTAAGCACTAGAGCAGCCTATCTGCCACAAGAGGAGTGGTCTCCAGCTCTGAAAAGTTAATTTATTGGCCGTTTTGGGTGAATTTCTATCCCTTTTCAAGTTTCTGAGTTAAAAAACTGTATTTGCACGAGTTTGTGTTTGTTTTAGCTCAGCGGATCCTGTCTGGGCATCCTGCAGACTACCACAGCATCAGAAACGAGATGGAGAGACTTTCTGCTGATCTAAGTATTTTTTGGCTTTCTCTTAGCTGTTTTAGCTTAATTGCACTTTAAATAAGCTATTTTCTGTGGTTTCTGTTGTATTCTGCTGCATTTTACTTTAAAATTGTTTTACTTTGTATGCACTTGTTTTTGCTCAAAGGTTTTGAATTGCATTTGATTCTGTAGGCATCCCATTCAAGTACAACAGCCTTTTCTATGCATTGCTACTGTTTAAATTGCTTTTTACTGCCTAATTCTCAAAAAAAACAAAAAAATAAATACTTTTTGTACTGCTGTTTTCCCACCCTTTCATATACTAGAATAGTCTGGATCCCAGATCTGCTGGTTTCAGGACTTTAGTGCATTTCTGAGTGGTCCAGACCTTGTTGTGCCAGTGGGAGGTCTTTCTGCTTATCAGTGAGAGGGGAAAGCACTAGAGCAGCCTATCTGCCACAAGAGGAGTGGTCTCCAGCTCTGAAAAGTTACTTTATTGGCTGTTATGGGCACATTTCTATCCCTTTCAAGTTTCTAAGTTAAAAACCCATGTTTGCACGGGTTTGCACATCGTGCACCACCACTGGGCTAAGGTTAAACTATTCGAGGTACCAGAAAGTCTGCTCTTCAAATGGTTCCTTAGAACTAACTGATTTGTCAGTAGCAGCACTACAATCTAAATCCCTGTGACCAGCACTTGCCCTAGAACCTGCTGGAAAGCACTAGGCAACCTTAAACTGATAAAAGCATTCAACACTCCTTGATAACAAGGAGAAATTAATCGTAGGCACTAAACAGCCTATAATTGCAAACTACCCTGCCAAGGAAAGGGGATAACAGCCCTTGTACTTCATAAAACAGGCATGTCCAAGAGTCAGCTTCCGGTGATTTCTCCTGTCCACCTTGTAAATCTGGGCATACTACGGCAATGTAGCAATTGCCTCATGTACACAGACAAACCTCTCCTCCTACCACCTAACACTACAACTTGTGAGAGATGCACTTACATAGCCAAACTGGAAGCAAAGCTCTCTCCACCCAAGATTGTGCTAGACAGTCAGGAGGGGAAGGTCAACACATGCACTACACCACAAGCAACACATAGCCACTCAAAACCCACAACATCAACACCCACACATAGCAACACAAAACCCACATATGTGGAGGCCCTTAACATTAACCTACCCAAGTAACAAGGACCTCCAAAGCTGAAACGCAGTCAAACACCAATCACATCCAAAGTGACACATAGCTCACAACACCAGTGTGCCACCCAACAACAGCCTCTAAGGCAAGACAATGTACCCAGCACTTTAGTCATAGGTGACTCTATAGTCAGGTACACTGATGTCCCACTCACCAGGCAGAGCAAGGAGAAAACTACAGTTAGCTGCCTATCAGGTGCCAGGATCTGCCACATAACACATGCACTCGAGTCACTCAACAAGTAAAAATATGACTCTATCATTGTCCATGTTGGAGTAAATGACTTGAGATGCACCATCCTGGACTACATGAAAAGGGACATGTAAGAGCTCTCGGATCATGTGGCCCATGCTGGTATGACCCTAGGCCTGAGTAGTATCCTGCCTTCGCCCAGAATGATACCACAGTATAAAGTCAAAATGATTGACTTCAACAATTGGCTAAGCTTCTGGTGTCATTCAAAGAGAATCTAGTATCTGTTTCCCTGGGACGGCATGATCGATATCCACAACACTTTGCCAGAGATGGTCTGCACCTGTCACCCCTAGGATTCAGGATACTGGCTAAGGCTCTTGCCACCCCTATAGTGCCTTTTTTAGGCAAGGCTCAAAGGACAAAACATCCAATGTAATAGACACAAGCATGCAAAATCTGAAGGCAATGCTACTCAATGCTGGAAGTCTAAACCTCAAAATGCACTCTCTCGAGGCATTCCTAACAATGGAGAACATCAATGTCTGTGCAGTAACTGAGACCTGGTTCAAGGCTCCAAAGAGCACCCCGGCAAAACCAGACTACAATTCTTACCGCACATTTTGGCCACCAACCAAGACCGAAACACTAAAGGTGGAGGAGCGTCCATATTCATCAAGGATATTCACACCTCAAGGCTAGTTGCCTGATAAGATGCATTTGAAATTCTCCAGGTGCAACTAACACTAGGTAAGACTGCAATCCAAGTTGTAACTTGCTACAGATCCCTCACCATGCCCCAAGATTCTCACCACACCTTTCTAAATATACTGTAAAATATTAAGATACAACCAAATAGCCTAATACTGGGTGACTTCAACTACCCTATCATCAATTGGGAAAAGTACTCGGGTACCAACACCTTTGTCCAACGGTTCTTGGAGTTCATAAATTCCAATGCCCTAGACCAACTAATCCATAGTCCCACCAGGGGCTCCAATATCCTAGACTTATCATTACCAACATGGGAAGTTGATGCTCCACACCAGAGGTCACCCCCTCATTGGTCAGTTCGAATCATAAGCTAATAACCCCTGACATCCACATCCCACCCCCACTCCCCAGTAAGGAAACCACCATAAAAAACTTCTCCAAAGCAGACTTCATGTTACTCAAGTCAGAACTGGCAAACTTCATGACACCCATGCAGACGGGAACTGAATGTTCGACTGCTGAGTCCTACACTAAGGCACTGTAGGAGCACATCCACTTGGCATAAATCATGCCATCCCAAACAGAACCAAGACGCTCTCCTCCAAAAAAAGGAAGCTAATCTGGTGGTCCCCAGCCATAAACAAATTATACAACAGAAGGAATAAACTGCTGAAAAAAAGAGGAAAATCCCAGGATAAAAAAATTCCCTTACCAGCCTCAGTAGGAAGCTGAGATCCCTCATAAAATCATCCAAAGCTAATTACAAAAATAAAATTGCCAAGGATTCCAAAGACAACCACAAGGCTTTCTATACTTCTGAGCTACAACAGAATGACATTAAATATACTGATCCCAAGGATATTGCCAATATCCTGGCAGATCAATTCACTACCAACTTCACCCTCCTTTCACCCCCTAAAGGGCCCATCTCAATACTGAAAGATTGACAAATCCCGGTAATCATGTCCTCACAGGTAAAAAACGCACACTCCAACGCTAAGAATACAGCATCCATGGGACAAGAGGACATCCCAGGCTGTATACTACATGAACTGCAAAATGAGCTGGCACCTCACCTAAGTGTCATGTTTAATCACAGCCTCACCTCAGGCTTCGTGCCCACTGAGTGACACACAGCTACAGTCATCCCACTCCACAAGGGGAATCCATCCTGGATCCCAGGAACTACCGTCCCATCAGTCTGACGAGCCTGATCTGCAAGGCCATGGAATGCATTATCATGGATCTTATAAACAAAGACATTGGCAACCTTCAAACACTGGAACCCACCCAGTTTGGGTTCATGAAGGGCCAATCTTGTCTCCTGAACCGGATCAGCTTCTTCAAATCAGTCTCCAGAGCCATGAATGAGGGTAGGCGATCCACACAGCCTATCTGGACCTTGCCAAGGCCTTCAACACCATCCCTCACTCTGGAATCATAGAGAAACATAACAAGCTGGGCATATATCCCTATGTCACACGATGGGTGGCCACCTGGCTCAATGACAGAACCTACACTGTTAAAGTAGCCAATTCCAAATCTAGCTCCAGACAAGTGACAAGTGGAGTACCTCAGGGTTCAGTCCTGGGACCACTCTTGTTAGGCATCTATTTCTCTGAAGTACAGGCCAACACTAAGTGACTCTGGCTAATGAAGTTTGCAGATGACTGCAAACTGGGAGCCATCACTGAATCCCCTAATGATGTGGATATTCTACAAAAGGGCCTTACAGAAGCAGATGCTTGGTGCCAGAGCCATGGACTCAAGCTCAATGCCAAGAAGTGTATATTTATCCCCTTTGGAAAAAAACACATACCCATGAATTACCACATAGGTGGCAGTACACTAAACACTGAAAGTGTGATGAGAGACCTAGGAAAACAGGTGGACAGTGGTCTCACCTTTGATAACACATCACCACAACAGTCAGGAAATCCTTCTATGTGGCACACCTCATCACTAAGAGCTTTTCTTCCAGAAAAAGGGAGGTCATTGTCCCACTGTACTCCTTCCTCATCAGACCCATTATAGAGTACAACACCCCATTTGGTATGTACCTCACAAGACATCTGCAACAGCTGGAAAGGCCACAGAAATACCTCACTAAAAGAATCACAGGTCTAAATCAGATGCCCTATGCTGACTGCCTAAAAAAACCCCAGCTACATTCTGTCGCATATTGTCTACTCAGAGGCGATCTCTGCTTAACGTACAAGGCCATGTAAAACCTTGAGCTGTTGGACATGCGCCACCTAAAGAAATCCCAGTCCCCCTGAGTCACACTCTCCAGGGATCTAAACCTTGTCAAAACAATGTATAAAACATGCTGGAAGGATAGATTCCTGACCCAGAGACTCCTCATACTCTGGAATAGACTTCCCATACATGTAAAGCAGAGCACCTCTTTGGCCCTCTTCAAGAGGAATCTTGACAATTGGATGGGAGATACGAAATTCACCCCAACAATCACGTCAGTCACCCTACTAGACAGGGGCCCAGGGAAGTAAATACCGTGGGCAGAAATATCAAGAGAATTGCTATGGCTAGGCTTGTATAGGCCCTAGGGCCGATAGCCTAGTACTGACCTATCAACCTATCACAAAAACGAAATAAAAAATGTCAACAACTTGAATTCGAACTGTTGGCATTTTATCAAATATACCTCAACATCCGGTAACATTCACAGGCCCCCCTTCACCCCCATGTGGGGGTCTGTGCCTCCTACATCCTCGCTAAATCTGAGGACGGATATTAGCATTTGTGATTCATGCATTATTGTAGAACCTAATATGGCTGAATCAAATTATTTATTTGTTAAACAGTAACAAGTACAAGAGACAGCATCAACTATGTTAATGACTAATTTGACAGATTTATATAAGCAGACAGATGTTTTGCAATAACAACATGTGGACAAATTATCTGTTAAGGCTGCCCAATATCAGTCCCATGCTAATTTTTTGGAGCAGTTTAATAAGTTTTCTAACTTGCTAACCACGTTGCAGAATCAACTTATACAACACAAATTAAATAAGTATAAAAAGAACTTAGATGACTACAAAATTAACAGATGATTTTCTTGGAAAAATCGACCAAAAGTGGTTAGTTTTACTAAAATGGGTCTTTCTGGAGTGTTGGACTATTGTAAACAACAATGGAAGCATAAACAGTTGTCTTCAAATCAAACAAAACAAAAAAACTAAGCCATCTGAAATGTCTGTTGGCATTGTGTCTACTTCCAAAACATCTGTAGCTTCCCCAGGACAAAAAAGGGGGATGATACATATAAAAGACAACATGTGCATTCCAGAATAAAGAACAACAGATGGGGGATCACAAGCATATGAACTAATCAAGATGCTTTAAGGCTATTGCAAAGCCTAATGAACTATCCAAAGTGAATGACTTCAATGATTTAATACAAAATATTTCCAAACTTAATCTATCATCTTGTGAGGTACCACTACTAAATAAAGGACTAAATGTTATTCCTACAGCACCTGTCTGTTAATTTCAGTTGGTGCAAGATGTCATACATTTTTCTCATTTAATTAAGTTTATTTTTTAAGGGACAGACTGATGAGACTCTTGATTTAAATACATTTCAAACATCTAGTTATAATCCACTATACAATAAATGTGTGGTGGTCTTTGAAAAAGTCTGTTTTGAAAGAATTACAATTTAACCAACCTTCAAAGAATATTATAAATGTTAATTTAACAGATGAACAATGGCAATCCTTACAGACCTTACAATATAATTTTAACATTACCATTAATAATACGAATAAAGTGAGAGGGGCTGTAGTACCTTGGGAATGAGAGGCTTATAACCTGGAAGCTTTATCACAACTAATGGATGAACAGATTTATAATAAGATGCTGTTAGATCCAACCTCTAGATTAAAAGAAGAGACTGATAATTTTGTGGGTCTAGCAGTGGAAGAAGGGATAATTTCCAAAAATAAAAAGTGCATAACATTTGATGGTAAGAAATCCTAAAGTACAGCATTTTCATATGTTCCCTAAAATACATAAGAATTGTAAAAGTTTACCATGGAGACCTAGGGTATCTTCTGAAGGTTCTTTGACAAAACTTTTAACCACTTTTTTACCTAATATTTAAAACCTCTAGTCCCCTTGTGTGAATTATACATACAAGATACTACAAAATTTCTTCAAATTTTACAGGATTGCTAAATGGAAAATGATTGGTATATGGTTGCTTTAGATGTGCAGTCATTATATACTAACACCCCACACTGGGCAGGATTGCAAGTTGATAATTATTGTTTAACTAAGAAAAACCTAGATCAACCTGGTTTTATTACTTTTTTGTTGTTTCTATGTGAAGAAGTACTGAGTAAAAATCTTTTTTATTTTAGTGTGACTGTTTTTTACAAGTCAAGGGGACATCTATGTGGTTTTATTTTGCCCCCATTTATGCTGAACTATTTATGGGCTATGTTAAAGATTTGTTGATTTATGATTCTAGCCACAACATTTTCACTATGTCATGGATATACGGATTCATTATTTAAATGTTTGTTGGCTAGTGTGGACATCTAATGTTATACATCTAAAAGAGCTGAGGAAGTTCAACCTCCCATAGGAATTGTTGATTCAGTTCTATACAGTAGTCATTGAGTCTGTTCTTAACTCATCCATAACAGCGTGGTTTGGATCTCTGTCTAATCATGGTAAAAATAGGTTACATCGAATAGTCAGGTCTGCTGAAAATATCATGGGCGCTAGTTTGCCCTCCTTACAGAACCTGTACTGTTCCAGTCATGAAAAGACCAGGGAAGATCATCGCTGACCCTTCACATCCAGGCCACCATCTTTTTGAACTGTTACCATCAGCCAGCAGTTATAGAATAATAAGCAGCATAACAACCAGATATAAGAACAGTTTTTTTTCCACAGGCCATCAAGTTCATGAACGGTTAACTCAGCTTATTAGGTTGGGGTATTCTTTTTCCCAAGCCTCCGATGATTCTGCAGTATTTTTTACACTCAGAGTTTATTTCAGTATTTCTTGCACTGAGTTGCACTTTGCACCATATATATATATATATATATATATATATATATGTATGTATATATTTTTACATTTTTTGTCTTGTTCTTAATAGTTGCATGTATGTCATTTGTCTTGTTCTTAATAGTTCTATGTATGTCATTTATGTAATTCATACTTGGAGAGTCACTGAAACTGGAGACAAATTCCTTGTATGCGTGTGTACTCAGCCAATAAATGTGATTCTGATTCTAAAAGAGTTTTCGTTATATCTTAATGATAATAAATAGAGTCTCACATTCCATGCTGAATATGATCACCATATACCATTTTTGGATGTGAGGGTGATCAAAATGGATGATGGAACTATTCACACTCCTCTCTCTCTCTCTCTATATATATATATATATATATATATATATATATATAAAAGATTTGCATAAGAATTCATCATTGGATTCAAGAAATCATGATCCATCATGTATTACTGAAAATACACAAGCATTTCTTTTCAGGATGTTGATTTGGAAATACAGGTAAATGATCTGCCACACAAGTTTATACTGAAATGTTATAATAAAAAGGCTGTATTGAATGAAAAAAAATTTGGCCCATGAAAAAAACTAGTGGTGAATCATTGTGTCATGCAACCCAGTAATTTGCTGATCATGTTGGTATCCCTATGATAATCACTTTTGTTTGTAATATATTTATTTGTTTGTAATATATTATTTTCGAGGGCTGATTAAAAAATATCAGCATTTGTCAGCCACAGTGGTGCAGCAGTTAGCATTGTCACCTCACAGCAAGCTGTTCTGTGGTTCGATTCTTGGCTGGAGCACCTTCTGTGCAAAGTCTGCATGTCCTCCCTGTGGTCAAGTGAGTTTTAAAGGCATACAGGTAGGTGAGTGTGTATGTGTGCATGCTTTCTGTGAAGGTTGCGTGCCAGGCTGGCAAGTCAACACCATAAAAAATCCACTGCCAATCAATCTGGTCTTTGGTGCAGGCTGGAGAAGTTGTTTGACCGCAACTGAGCTACAAAATATAAGTATCTTTTGATTATTTTAACAGATTACTGTTTTTATAATTTAATATATATAAAGCACTTTGTCTATTCAGAATCTTCAGAAATCTTTTTCTGTTTAAAAACTTTCATAGCTTGTTGTCTTAGGCTATTGTATAAACTGAAACATTTACTCTGTGTAATTATCTCTTGGCTAGTGGGGGCTGGTTCTTTTGTGTTCTTGTAAAAAAAAGTTGTTGTTCTGGTCTTTGGTGCAGGCTGGAGAAGTTGTTTGACCGCAACTGAGCTACAAAATATAAGTATCTTTTGATTATTTTAACAGATTACTGTTTTATAATTTAATATATATAAAGCACTTTGTCTATTCAGAATCTTCAGAAATCTTTTTCTGTTTAAAAACTTTCATAGCTTGTTGTCTTAGGCTATTGTATAAACTGAAACATTTACTCTGTGTAATTATCTCTTGGCTAGTGGGGCTGGTTCTTTTGTGTTCTTGTAAAAAAAAAAGTTGTTGTTCTGGTCTTTGGTGCAGGCTGGAGAAGTTGTTTGACCACAACTGAGCTACAAAATATAAGTATTTTTTGATTATTTTAACAGATTACTGTTTTTATAATTTAATATATATAAAGCACTTTGTCTATTCAGAATCTTCAGAAATCTTTTTCTGTTTAAAAACTTTCATAGCTTGTTGTCTTAGGCTATTGTATAAACTGAAACATTTACTCTGTGTAATTATCTCTTGGCTAGTGGGGGCTGGTTCTTTTGTGTTCTTGTAAAAAAAAAAGTTGTTGTTCTGGTCTTTGGTGCAGGCTGGAGAAGTTGTTTGACCGCAACTGAGCTACAAAATATAAGTATCTTTTGATTATTTTAACAGATTACTGTTTTATAATTTAATATATATAAAGCACTTTGTCTATTCAGAATCTTCAGAAATCTTTTTCTGTTTAAAAACTTTCATAGCTTGTTGTCTTAGGCTATTGTATAAACTGAAACATTTACTCTGTGTAATTATCTCTTGGCTAGTGGGGGCTGGTTCTTTTGTGTTCTTGTAAAAAAAAGTTGTTGTTCTGGTCTTTGGTGCAGGCTGGAGAAGTTGTTTGACCGCAAATGAGCTACAAAATATAAGTATCTTTTGATTATTTTAACAGATTACTGTTTTTATAATTTAATATATATAAAGCGCTTTGTCTATTCAGAATCTTCAGAAATCTTTTTCTGTTTAAAAACTTTCATAGCTTGTTGTCTTAGACTTGGTGGCTTTGCAGTTGCCCGCCCCTACTGTGACACACCTCCCAGTCTAGTGTCATTAGCTCATTCTTCTTAATACAGAGAGAACATTTGATAAGGCCTTCTGTTCCTCCTTTTTACCTTTTCAAAAAGTAAAACAAAACTTTTTTTTTCTTTTTCGCCTGAACCTTCTTGTGTTCTGACTGTCCTTCTCAAACATATTGGAAATATACAGTATATTTCAGAGCATTTGTTATAACTGTATTTGCTATAACTGATTTAAGTATTTTTTCTGGCTTTTGAATATTTACTGCTTAGCGACTGCATCTTAGCCTGTTTATACAGCTCTGCATTCTATTTAAACTGTTTTTGTGTTGATTAACTGTTTTGCACTCTTAAAAAGTTATTTGTTGCTTAATTTTACCTGTAGGCTAACACACTCAAGTGTGCTAGCCACTTAAAAGCATTTATAGCATTTACTGTCTGTTTTTTTTCCTTGTCTCTGTAAAAAAAAAAAAAAATCTCTTGTTTTCCCACCTTACTGAACTAGAGTAGTCCAGTTTCAGAGTTGCTGATCCCTGGGCTTCGCTTTTAGTTCCTGTTACTGATCCATTGCCTTATTAGGAAGGAGGGAAGTTTCTTTGCTTACCAGTGGGAGTGGGAAGCACTGAGCAGCCTTTTTGTCCGAATTGGTGAAGTTTCAGCCAGAAACTAGTAGTCTATTGGTCGTTTGGGCCAATTCCTAGCTCCTTTCAGCCCCCTGCTATAAAACACGCTAAACACGTGTTTTCCAGCTTGTACCAACTCTGCACAGATCCTCGTGGTGGCCTGCAGAGTGATCCAAGCAGCAGAGAGCTAAAAGAGTGACTTTCTACCAGATATAAGTATTTTTTGTGGCTTTCACACTGTTATTAAGCTAGCGACTGCATTTCGCCTGTTTTACTGCTACTTTAAGTGATTTCTGCATTTTACACTGTTTATTGCACTTTAAGTTACTAATTGTTGCAAATTGTTTCTGTAGGCTACACACTAAAGTCGCTAGCCGATTTACAGCATTTATAGCATTTACTGTCTGTTTTTTCCTTATCTCTGTAATAAAACAAAAAATCTCTTGTTTTCCCACTTTACTGAACTAGAGTAGTCCAGTTTCAGAGTTGCTGATCCCTGGGCTTTGTTTTAGTTCCTGTTACTGATCCATTGCCTTATTAGGAAGGAGGGAAGTTTCTTTGCTTACCAGTGGGAGTGGGAAGCACTGAGCGCCTTTTGTCCGATTTGGTGAAGTTTCAGCCAGAAACTAGTAGTCCATTGGTCGTTTTGGGCCAATTCCTAGCTCCCTTCAGCCCCCTGCTATAAAACATGCTAAACTGTACTGCTGATCTAACCAGCATATCCTATAACTGAAAAGTTCATCGCTACTTGATTCCCAAGTAGACTATTCTCTATCTGTAAAGCCTAGCACTTACTCCTACAGTACTTGCACCTTGATAAAGCACTCTTATTATAGATAGTACCCCACCAGCCCAAAACCCACTTCCCCCGGAGTCCATTGAAAGTTCTTTATCTACTACTTCTAGTATGTCGAGGGATCAGTTGCTAGTGTCCTCTCCAGCTCAACTGGTGAACCTGGGAATATTGAGGCAATGTTACAATTGCCTCATGTACACAGACAATCCTCTCCTTCTCCCACAAAACACAAATACATGCGAGATGCAACTATACGGCCAAACTGGAGGCTGAGCTCTCTCAACATAGGACTGGCAAGACCAGACAGGAGGAGAAGGCAACCACACACAATACATACCCAGTCACACATGGTACCATCACAACTTCAAATCATACACATACTCACACAAAGACATACTGGAGGCTCTGATCAAAAATTTACCAAAACAGCAGAGGCCACCAAAGCAGACACCCAAACAACTACCACCTCACGACCCAACACATGCAACACATAGACCACACAGTCAGAGTGTCAAACAGTCACAGCCCTTAAGGCCAAACAAAATGCCAGACACACTTGTCATTGGTGATTCCATAGTCAGACACACTGACGTCCCGCTCACCAGACTGAGTAAGGAGAAGGTCACAGTAAGCTGCCTGTCGGGCGCTAGAATCCGCCACATAACACAAGCACTCAGGTCTCTCAACAGCAGGTACAAGTACGACTCAGTCATTGTCCACGCTGGTGTCAACGACCTGAGACGGACCTCCTTGGACTACATGAAAAGGGACGCCGAGGAGCTCTCTGATTATGTAGCCCAGGCAGGTATGACCCTGACCTTGAGCAGTATCCTACCTTCACCTAGAATGATGCCACAATACAGTGATAAGATGATCAGCTTTAATAATTGGCTTAAATTCTGGTGTCATTCAAAGGGGATCCAATGTCTGTCTGCCTGGGATGACATGCTGGACAAGCCACGCTGCTTCAAGGGACGGCTTGCACCTGTCACCCCTGGGCTTCCGGATATTGGCAAAGGCTCTTGCCACCCCATAGTGCCTTTTTAGGCAAGGCTCAAATTCTAAACCTACCACCCTAGAACACCAAAAGGAAAAAACTAAGGGTAATGCTGCTCAATGCCAGAAGTCTCAATCTCAAGATGCACGCACTCGAGGCCCTTCTCAATATGGAGAACATCGATGTCTGTGCTGTGACAGAAACCTGGTTCAAGGCTCCTGAGAGCACCCCAGCACTAACAGGTTTCACCTCATATCATACGTTCCGGCCCCAAAATCCGGACAACACCAAGAAAGGAGGGGTGGTGTCCATATTCATAAAGGACACCCACACCTCAAGGTTGGTGGCAACGCACGATGCATCGGAGACCATCCAGGTGCAATTAACCATAGGCAAGACTGCTCTGCAATTTGTAGCATGTTACAGGCCACCCTCTCAAACTCAGGAACCTCACATGGCCTTCCTGAAAACATTGGAGGATAAATGTATCTCCAAACACCATCATACTAGGTGACTTCAACTACCCTAATATAGACTGGGAACACTACTCAAGCCCGAACACTCTAACCCAAAGATTCCTGGAGTTCATAAACTCAAATGCCATGGAACAACTAGTCACCATCCCCACAAGAGGTGAAAACATACTTGATCTCATCATCACGAACATGGGATCAAAATGTTCAACACCGAAGTATACCCTCACTGGTGAGATCAGATCATAAACTAATCTCGCTGGAGGTCCTCATCCCGCCCCACCTGAAACAAAAAGACCACAGTGAAAAACTTCTCAAAAGCCGATTTCACACTTCTAAAAACTAGTGTGGTCTCCTTTAAGGCCCCTGAGCCAGTGGTAAACATTACTCAAACCGCTGAATCACTTACAAATGCCTTCTACCAGCACCTACAGGACTGCATGGATCAGGCAATCCCAAACAAAACTAAGACTCTCTGTACCAAAGGCAAGCGTCCAGTCTGGTGGACCCCAGCCATAAACAAGCTCTACAACAAAAGGAGGAAGCTACTACAAGATAGAGCAAAATCCTTGAAAGGTAAGACACCTTTGATCATTATAAGTAAAAACTAAGAGCTCTCATAAAATCATCCAAGGCAAATTTTGAGAGAAAAATCGCCAAGGACTCTAAAGACAATCATAAGGCCTTCTTTAGCTATGTTAGAAACCTAGGAGGAAACTCCCAGATATGCTCAGAATTAGTTCAAAATGATGTGAAAATTACTGAACCTACACACATTGCTAACATACTGCCTGACAGGTTCAGTGCAAACTTCTCCCCCAAAGGAGAGATATCTATTCCAGAGGATTGTAGCCCCCAAACATCTCCAACGCCCAGGTGAGAACTGCCCTCACTAAGGCAAAAACACAGCATCCATGGGACCGGATGGTGTCCCTGGCTGTGTGCTTCATGAACTCAACGAGGAATTAAACCCACAGTTAGGACAGCTGTTTAATCTTAGCCTCACCTCAGGATACGTACTCCAAGGAGTGGCGCCTGGCGACTGTGGTCCCACTTCATAAGGGCGGTGCCTCCACAGACCCTGGAAATTACCGCCCCATTAGCTTGACAAGCCTTATCTGCAAAGCCATGGAGAGGATCATAATGGAACTCATAAATAAAGACATAGGGAACTTGCAGACTTTGGATCCAACCCAGTTTGGCTTTGTCAAAGGCAGATCCTGCCTCTTAAACTTGGTTGACTTTTTCGAGACAGTCACCAAGGCCATTGATGAGGAAAGGCAGTCCATACAGCCTACCTCGACCTGGCAAAGGCCTTCGACACAATACCCCACTCAGGTATCATCGAAAAACTCATCAGCTTGAATGTAAACCCATACATCACAAGATGGGTTGCAAACTGGCTAAGCGACAGAACCCACAGGGTCAGAGTTGCTGGAGCCATGTCAGACTCAAAGCCTGTCACAAGTGGTGTCCCACAGGGCTCAGTCCTGGGTCCACTCTTGTTCGGCATCTACTTTTCTGAAGTACAAGCAAACACAGGAGGGTTATGGCTGACAAAGTTTGCAGATGACTGCAAACTGGGCCATAGTCGAAAACACATCTGACACAGATATCCTCCAGAAGGGCCTCACAGAAACAGATAACTGGTGCCAGAGCCATGGCCTGAAGTTAAACGCCAAAAAATGCATAGTCATACCCTTCGGGAAAAACAAGGTTACCCCTAGCTACCATATAGGTGACAATCCACTGAGCACAGAAAAAGTCATCAGGGATCTGGGGACCCAAGTTGACAGTAGTCTTTCGTTTGACACTCATGTTGCTAAAGTAGTTAGGAAAACCTTCTATATCGCCCACCTGATCATGAAGGGATTCACATCTAGATCAAGGGAGGTCATCGTCCCCCTGTACTCACTCATTAGACCTATGATTGAGTACAATGCCCCGTTTGGAATGTATCTGACCAGACACCTGATGCAGCTTGAAAGGCCCCAAAAGTTCCTCACCAAAAGGATAAAGGGTCTCAAAAATATGTCTTATGCTGCCCGAATGAAAGAACTCCAGCTTTATTCAGTCTCATACCGCTTGCTCAGAGGTGACCTGTGCCTGACATATAAGGCCATGTCAAACCCAGATTTGATGAATATGCTTCACCTCAAAAAATCTAGATCCCTCAGAACCACAAGGGCGGGAGACTTAAACCTTGACACGGTTATAAATAGAACGTGCTGGAGGGACAGATTCATCACCCAGAGACTCCCTATGCTGTGGAACAAAATCCCGGTACATGTGAGGCAGAGCACCTCGCTGGCCTTGTTCAAGAGGAATCTTGACCAATGGATGGGAGATCGCAGATATACCCCAGGGATTACTTCAGTGTCACTGCTTGACAGAGGCAGAGAAAAATGATAGGCATAGTTTTTTTTCAAACTAAAGGGGTGGCGAAAGCCACATAACTATGGGCTAGGCTTATAAATGCCCTTGGGCAGATAGCCTAGTATGAACCTATGAACCTATGAACCTATGAACCTATGAACCTATCTGCAGACCAGTGATCTGCTGTTGTGACCCCTAACGGGAGGAGCTGAAAAACATTGCTTGGCATTTTTGGGTGGCTGGTGTTATACCTGATTCATGTAAATTTATTTATAGAAAAGGATGTACCATTTTGCAAATTCTAAATAGTTATTTTTAATAGACATTCAGTTTTATCTTCTAAATTTAAACAAAAACTATTGATGGACAAGTTTTATGTAGTTGTACCCCTTGTGGACATTGTTCTTTTGTGCATATTTGAGTAACTCCAAGGAATTTTCTTCTGCAAGTACTAGTCATACTAATATTAATCAGTTAATAACTTATGATACTGATTGCTTTATTTATTCAGTAGCATTCTCCTGTTCAGCATTTTATGTAGATAAAACAACTAGAAGTTTGAACATTTGTATTAGTGAACATTTGAATGACATAATGTGTTCTAGAAGTACTAATACACTTTATAAGCATAAAATTAAAACATCAAAGAGCTTGTTTTGGATTTACAGGAACTGAAACATTTTACCAGAAAGATATTGAATTATTATATTGAGGATAGGTTTCTCCAGGACAAAATGAACATTTATAAAAACAGTTTGTTTGTGGTTACAAGTTTGAGTTTTATCATTTTATGTGTTGGTTATATAAAGAGTATGATTTACTGTAGGTATAGATTTCTACTGAGCAAGGCGTGGTCATGATGAAACCAGTATACTGTTCTCTGACTGTGTACCCAAAGTTTCATAAACACTGAGTGATATCTAACCACTTAGTGATTTTTCTGTTTGCTGGATTTTTTCATATTACTTCCCTCTTGGGCTCCTTGCAATAGTACTGCTGCCTAACCCTCTAGTGTGCATCTTATTTGGTTTGATTCAGTGCTTTAAATATCCAGTGTTGAATACATTCTTGAAATATAGCGAATGCCACATCAATTAATCAAGTCTTAAGATTACAGAAAACAGTTCCCATCTGCTGAACCAGTTGTAGTAACAAGAATGAATTAGAAAAAAATAAATAAATCTATTTTAGAAGTCATCACTCTTTTTCCAAAGCTAAAATCCTTATGACCTCTAGATACTAATTGATAATCAGTAAGCAAAGCCTTAGAAACCTTAAACAGCTGCTATGGGCAGAGCTACTAACAACTGAAAAAAGCATACTTTTGAATGCCTGGAATTTCTGTATAAAATAAACCTGCTTGTGGCACAAGAACTACTTCTTAGAACAAAAATCTTGACATTCCTGCCTTGACATTTTACACATTATAAACCTGCTTAAAGTACAAAGACTAGTTAATTTTTGTCAAAACTTAAAATAACCTCATGGGGAAAACATCCTGACAGGTTTGACCTGTTAATCTAAATGAAATCTGCAACAGCAAAATACCTAGTGCATTTTTTTCTAACTCTAAATAACCTCATGGGAAGATATTGGGATGTGCTTATCTTGAATTTCTACATAATCAAAGTTTACCTGTTTCATAATAGCTATGTATTTTTGTTTTAACCTTAAAATATCTCATGGGACAAGCATCATGAGTTAAGTTTGCTTTTCTCCCTATATTCTAGTCATCATCATCATCATCTTCTTTCGGCTGCTCCCTTTAGGGGTTGCCACAGCAGATCATCTATTTCCATTTCTTCCTGTCCTCTGCATCTTGCTCTGTCACACCAACCACCTGCATGTCCTCTCCCATCACATCCATAAACCTTATCTTAGGCCTTCCTCTTTTCCTGTTACCTGGTAGCTTCATCCTTAGCATCTCTTTCTCAATATACTCCGCATCTCTCCTCAGCACATGTCCAAACCAATGTAATCTTGCCTCTCTGGCTTTGTCTCCAAACCTTCCAACTTGGGCTGACCCTCTAATATTTTTTTCCTAATCCTGTCCACCCTCGTCACACCTGGTGCAAATCTAAACATCTTTAACTCTGCCACATCCAACTCTAACTCCTGCCTTTTTGTCAATGCCACTGTCTCCAACCCATATAACATAGCTGGTCTCACTACCCTCTTGTAGACCTTCCCTTTCACTCTTACAGGTACCCGTCTGTCACAAATCACTCCTGACACTCTTCTTCACCCACTCCATCTTGCTTGTATTCTCTTCTTCACCTGTCTTCCACACTCACCATTACTCTGAACTATTGATCTCAAGTATTTAAACTCATCCACCTTTGCCACCTCTACTCCTTGCATCCTCACCATTCCTTTAACCTCCCTCTCATTCACACGCATATATTCTGTCTTAGCCCTGCTGACCTTCATTCCTCTTCTCTCTAGAGCATATCTCCATCTCTACAGGGTCTCCTCCACCTGTTCCCTACTCTCACTACAGATCACAATGTCATCTGCAAACATCATAGTCCACGGGGACTCCTGTCTGATCTCGTCTGTCAACCTGTCCATCACCATTGCAAATAAGAAAGGGCTCAGAGCTGATCCTTGATGTAATCCTACATCCACCTTAACCACATCCATCACTCCCACTGCAGACCTCACCACTGTCAGACTACCCTGTGCCACTCTTACATACTTCTCTGACACTCCCGACTTCCTCATACAATACCACAACTCCTCTTTAGGCACCCTGTCATATGCTTTCTCTAAGTCTACAAAAACACAATACAACTCCTTCTGACCTTCTCAGTACTTCTCCTGTGATATCTATTTGCTGTTTACTTAGAATGGAAGTACTGAGAATTATAGGTTCATAGATTCATAGGTAGGTACTAGGCTATCTGCCCGAAGGCATTCATAAGCCTAGCCAAAATGTGTAGGCTTTTGACACCCCTTTAAATTAGTTCCCTGTGCCTCTGTCCAGCAGAGCCACTGAAGTGATCCACGGGGTAAATTTTCTATTTCCCATCCACTCGTCAAGGTTTCTCTTGAAGAGTGCTAGTGAGCGGCTCTGTCTAATGTAGATTGGAATCTTGTTCCAAAGCATGAGAAGTCTCTGGGACAGGAATCTATCCCTCCATCACATCCCATTTATTCTATTTATTGTTGTAGTGAGGTTTAGATCCCTAGAGCATGTGGCTCGAGGGGATTTCATTTTCTTTAGGGGAGCATCTCCATCAATTCTGGGATGGACATGGCCTTGTATGTCAGGCATAGATCACCTCTGAGTAGGCGGTATGCAATCGAGTACAGCTGAAGTTTCTTCAGTCGAGCTGCATAGGGCATTGTTTGAGGCCAGTAATCCTCTTGGTGAGATACATCTGAGGTCTTTCCAGCTGTTGCAGGTGTCTTGTAAGGTACATCCCAAATGGGGCATTGTACTCTATGATGGGTCTGATGAGTGATGAGTAGAGGGGCACAATAACCTCTTTTGTTCTAGATGTGAACCTTTTGTGATTAGATGGGCCACATAGAAGGATTTTCTAACCACTTTGGCAATGTGATAATCAAAGGAGAGATTACTATCCACTTGGGTCCCCAAATCCCTTATTACAACTTCTGTATTTAGGGGGCTACCATCTATGTGTAGTTCGTGGGTACTTTGTTTTTCCAAAGGGGATGACTATGCACTTTTTGGCATTTAGCTTGAGGCCATGATTTTGACAGCAGGTATCTGTCTCAGTGAGACCCTTTTGGAGGATGTCTGTGTCAGCCAGAGAGTCAATTATAGCCTCTAGTTTACAGTCATCTCTGAACTTGGTCAGCCATAGTCCTCCTGTGCTTGCTTGTACCTCTGAGAAGTATATACTGAACAGGAGGGGTCCCAGGACTGATCCCTGGGAGATGCCACTTGTAACCAGTTTAGAGTCAGACCTAGAGCCCGCAACTCTTACCATGTAGGTTCTTTTCGTGACCCAGTTGGCAACCCATCTCGTGAAGTAGGGTTTTATGTTCAGCCTGGTGAGACTGTCTATAATACCAGAATGGGGAATGGTGTTGAAGGCCTTGGCAAGGTCTAGATAGGCTGTGTGGACCACCTTTCCCTTGTCTATAGCCTTGGTAACTGTCTCAAAGAAATCCACCAGGATTAAGAGGCATGATCTGCCCTTAACAAAGCCGAATTGGGTAGGGTCCCAATGTCTCTGTTAATGAGTTCCATGATGATGCACTCCATAGCCTTGCAGACCAGGCTAGTCAGGCTTATAGGCAATAGTTCCCAGGGTCTGTTGTGGCTCCACCTTTGTGGAGC
This sequence comes from Protopterus annectens, assembly GCF_019279795.1. Lineage (NCBI taxonomy): Eukaryota > Metazoa > Chordata > Ceratodontiformes > Protopteridae > Protopterus > Protopterus annectens. The sequence goes on along the minus strand of NC_056735.1, from coordinate 670,474,008 downwards.
GGGATAACCATTGCTGTGTGCTACTATGGGTACATAGCCTGTGAAGACGCTGTGTTTGAACACTGTGTTTAGGTGAGGGGTTTGTTCATTTTGGAGCTCGTGTAAGATGCAGCCTGGGACACTACCTGATCCCATTGATGCTGTGTTTTTGGCTTTGGAAAGTGCTGTTTTAACCTGTGTGTCTTTGAAAATCTACAGTAAATGAGATCAGTGGCTAGTCTGCACTGAATCTTAAAGATTCATTTTGTAGACTTTTTTATAGTTACTAGAGTAAACCTTGTACTTTAGCTACAAAAGGAGGTGTCAATACATATACCTCTTAAAGTATAGCACTTCTGTAATGTTTCCTGGCCTATGCTAGGTATTCTTTCTATGCTTCCTCCCTCAGTTATCCACATTTCAAGCTTTTCCAGCCTCTGTTGCTCAGGTATCTATGACTGATAATAAACAAACAACAATCTGTCTGATGTGGCAGCAAGTTTATTCTATTGGTATGTTTTACTGGTGCTTAAGATAGCATCTAAACTTAACATAACATTGTCTTGCTAATGCAACAGAGATGTTTTACATTTCTTATCCCATTTCCATTATTATGACACTAGCTTTAAAGAATTAATCTTACAAAATGTAGATATATATCCTGCATGCTAACAAGTCTAATTGTCTTTTGAAATGTGCTCTATAAAACACACAGTTTCAGATGCAGGTATATGTCATATCCATTTACCATTAAAAGAATAATTTTATTTTATGCAGAAACTCAAGCCCTAGCTAGGTCATCTTGAACCCAGGGCAATCCCCCTGAGCTTGCACCTCTGCTATCTATGTCGGTTCTTATGACATTTACTTTTCTTGTAAACATCAAGTCCATCAAGTTACTTCTCTGTTTCTGTCTGAATTTAAAAATTATGCATTATTTCAGAGGTAAGCATTGTAACTTTTTGACAAGCTTAAATATTGCATCAAGTCAGTCTGCACATGAAAATGCATCTTTGTCAAAGGAACCTCACTCCTCAGCCATGTGTGTCCCTAATATACCACATAAGTGGTAGTCTACTTAATGCCAAAAGTGTGATAAGAGACCTTGGGACACAGGTGGACAGTAGTCTCTCCTTTGATAATCACATTGCCACAGTGACCAGGAAATCCTTCTATGTGGACAAAAGGTTTCTCATCCAGAAAAAAGAGGTAATTGTTCCCCTCTACTCATCACTCATTAGACCCATTATAGAGTAGAACGCCCCTTTTGGTATGTACCGCACAAGGCATCTACAACAACTGGAAAGGCCACAGAAATACCTCACAAAGAGGATTACTGGCCTCAAACAGATGCCCTACACAGACGGTCTAAAAAAACTCCAGCTTTACTCCATCGCATATTGCCCACTCAGAGGCGATCTCTGCCTAACATACAAAGCTATGTCAAACCCAGAGCTGTTGGACATGCTCCACTTAAAGAAATCCCAATCCCTCTGAGCTACATGCTCTAGGGACCTAAACCTTGTCACCACAATAAACAGAACATGCTGGAGGAATAGATTCCTGTCCCAGAGACTTTCCATACTCTGAAACAGACTACCTATCTATGTCAAACAGAGCTCTTCATTAGCACTCTTCAAGAAAAATCGTGATGATTGGATGGGAAATAGGAAATTCACCCCAGGGATCACTTCTGTGGCTCTGCTCGACAGGGGCACAGGAAAATATTTTTCTTGGGTGGAGAAAGCCAGGGTACCTTTTTGGCTAGGCTTATATGGGCCCTAGGGCTAATAGCCTAGTACCTACCTATGAACTTATAATATCTCCATCATAGTATCACTGCCCTTCCCCAGGTACATCATGCTGTCATAGTCTGTTCAGCCATGAAGTATGCGTTCACTTTTTTTCCCTGGCAACAAGATATGGGCAGGATCATGTGACACTTGAACAGTGCTCAATCAGCCTTTCTCTTAAGTCCTGGCCACTGGGCTGTGAATTACAGCATAGTTTTACCACAGCCAGAAATTGCATTTACCTTGCACTACAGCCATTGCCACAGCTCATTAAGTTGATCCTAGGAGGCACTGTCAGTGCAGATCCAATAATTTACAGAAGGGGCCTAGTAGTACCAGTGGGGGTGGGGTAGAAAATAGATCACTGTGAAGTGATATAGTAGCACAACAAAGTAATCAGATGATCTATGGAGGAATTCACACACTGCACTCGAAGAAAGTCACAATATTTAGTGAAAGGAGATATATTCTGGAAACTGTGTTGTTCACTTAGAGCTTGTAAATTGTGTTTTAAAGAGAATATAAAAGAAATAAATGGTTAACTGAAGGTATTTTTGTTTCATATGAACAGTGCCTGCAACTAGTTTTGTAATATGCTTTACCCAAATACACAATAGTCATACAAAGCTAGAATTACTGCAGAAAACAGCAATGTCAATAATTTCATCCACAGACCACCCCCAATTCCCATTCCCTAATAATAATTCAAATTGCAAAGTAAATCTGTGGTTTGTATCATTTGAGCTACAGTTACACAAATGTAAACACTTAATTTTAAATCACAGGACAAAGTTCAAATCATTCTTGAGGTAGCCCATAGACTTTAATTTATTTTCTTTGTTTATTTTATATTTGATGACCAGATAAATGAACTGGACAGAAGACTCTTATCAGCCGAAAAAGGCGAATGCCCAAAAATACTACAACAGTTTTTATTGTTGTTGTTTGCTTTATTGCAGCTATATGCCATGAGTGTATGTTGCACACACAACACAACGTTGTTGTAACTAAGCAGTATGTTGTTTCTGTTAACTCGATGGCTCATTAACATTGTTATGATGATGCTACAGATTTCAAAGAAACTACAGATTACAGTGTTATGAATGATTTTAATTATGAAGCTAGAACTGTGATCACATCTGATAATAAAGCCAAACAAAGACACTCCAGGCTGAAACAAGGAACGTTTAATCCAATAAACAAATCCAAAGTGTTAAGCTCTTTCAACAAACTTCTGTTACACTTCATCAGAACACTTAAATTAGTAAATGACCTACTTATATAACTTTAAAATATGCACAGTATCACGACACCATAAATCAGTTCCTTAAAGAGACATACATCACTCAACACATTATAAATCAACATTAAACCATATGCAATATTAAATACATTTATAATATATTTGTCATAATTTTGATACTATGATATTCTAGAAAAACATTTCATATTAACTGCCACAGTTAATCCACGATATATATTGAATCCTAATAAAATCTGCCATTTGTTTTATTTCTCTTCTAAACTGTTTAATAAATCCCATCGGTTCATTGGTTCATAGGTAAGTACTAGGCTATCTGCCCAAGGGCATTTATAAGCCTAGCCAGAATGTGTTGGCTTTCACCACCCCCTTAGATTAGTTCCCTGTGCCTCTGTCCAGCAGAGCCATTAGTTCCCTGCGCCACTGTCCAGCAGAGCCACTGCAGTGATTCCCAGGGTAAATTTTCTGTTTCCCACCCACTCGTCAAGGTTTCTCTTGAAAAGTGTTAGTGATGGACTCTGCCTGATGTATAATGGAGTCCTGTTCCAAAGCATGGGGAGTCTCTGGGATAGGACTCTATCCCTCCAGCATGTCTTGTTTATCGTTGAGGTGAGGTTTATATCTCTAGAGTGTGTAGCTCTCCGGGATTTGTTTTTTTTTTTTTTTTCAGGTGGAGCATGTCCATCAATTCTGGGTTGTTACAATACAGGTCTACCAACATCTTCTCACAAACATACACTGCTGATGTCATCAACATGCCTCCCTCAACATTTAACACAGGCCTACCAGCATCTTCTCACTAACATACACTGCTGATGTCATCAGCTACAAAGTGTCTGACACTCAAAAAGTGAGACTTGTGCTATGGCACTTACTTAAGTACTATGTTCTGTAGATAGTTAGGTAGGGGTTCTAGTCTCACTGCAATCAGCTTGTGAAGGTGTGTGTGTGTGTGTGTGTGTGTGTGTGTGTGTGTGTGTGTGTGTGTGTGTGTGTGTGTGTGTGTGTGTGTGTGTGTATGTGTGTGTTTGTGTTGGTGTTCAGTTTGTTTACATTCAAGAGACCATTTTAGAACAGCATATGAAACATTCCTACTACCATTTTCTTCCCACCAGACACTGCTGATGTCGTCGGCTATAAGGTGTTGTCTACTTTAAGAGTCAGATTTGTGCTGTGGTGCTTGCCTTAAGTACTGCTTTCTGCTAAGTAGGGGTTCTAGTCTCACTGTGGTCAACTTGTGAGTGTGTGTTGGTGTTCAGTTAGTTCACATTTAATAAACCATTTTAGAACAGCATGTGAGACATTCCTTCTACCATCTTCTTCTCACCAGACACTGCTGATGTCATAAGCTATAAAGGGATATCTGACACTCTAAAAGCCAGACTTGTGCTATGGTACTTCCATTAAGTAGATAGTTAGGTAGGGGTTCTAGTCTCACTATGGTCAACTGGTGGGTGTGTGTTGACAATTTTAAAATGGCATGTGAGTCCACAGCTATGTCAGACACTCCTCCAAACATCTTGTAATAGACACCCACAGCATCTGAATAAGCTGTTACAATTGACTCCTACAATCACTTTGAGCTACAGAATGTTGCATGCATGCTTGATTTTACAGTGCTTAATTTTCTACTAATATATATAAGAGCAATACTTTTAATACAATAATAATTATTTTGTGTTGCATACATACCTCTTGCTTCTCTTTCCATTTCTAAATATTCACTTTGGGCTTCCCTGTTCATTGCAATCTCCTGGGCATCTGCAAAATACAGAGGAGAGAAAAACAGAAGAGCATTGTGCATACTAGTCTTGCCTATTTCCAGCTTTGAATGTAATTTAAAGTATCTTTATCTGTATACTTACACAGTTGTTGGATATCAGCAGTTCTAAACTCTTCCAGCCACAGGTTGAGTTCTGACTGCTTGTGCCTTTTCAGGTCATTGAAGTGGCACCTGCATTGCTCTACAATGCATGGAATGGCAATCACACTGGTGACAGCCTTGGTAAGACTATTCCAAGACTCTGATTTATATGAGACCCAGTACAGTCCCCCTACAATAGCATACAGCTGAGGAGCTTTACAAGGAGCCCATCTACACTTCATCTTTGAGCCCTAAATTGGTCATCTTCCTTTCTTGCTCCTGCCATGTCCACCCATGTCATACAACAACAGTTAAAGTGTTTTCTCACCAATTTGTGATATCACATTTAATGGTCAGTGTGCAAACCACACAGTGATGCTAACTGCATTTGTGTGATGTTAGGCAGAGAGCAACATTGCCAAACAGAGAGGAAGGCAGTTCATGATTTAGGAAGGGTAATGTGACATTTGCTATTTGCTTATAGGTTGAATCATGATGTACCTGCTTCATGAGTTAACTTTTCAGACATGTATTGTGGTGCATAAATTTTATGACCTGACTTTTTTTTTGCGGCTTTACACACACTAATAAAAGTAATTTTTACAATGTGGGATTCAAACCCATATAAAATAGACAATACATAAACTTCAGCATAGGTGTTTTTAACGCCTTGCCACATAGGAAGTGCTTGTCAGAAATACTTATTAATTATATAGACACATTTAAGAGTGAGTGGTTAACAATGTTTGTGTGTGACCTAACAATGTTTGGGATCTGTAATGTTTACCAAATGGCCATTTCACCGAATGTGAAACCGCCGAGCACACTTTCGCAAAATTGTTTTTCACCAAAAAAGCACTTTTGTGAAAGTGTGTTAAAAAAAAAGAAAAACATGGTGGAATGGCTGTTGCTGAGATCGTAGTACAGTGGGGATAAGGGAATATTCCTTTTTCCCCACTGTAGTATGATCTCGGAGTGAGAATATAAAAGTAAGGGGTGTGGGGGTGCATGGGGGGCTTGCCCCCTGCTTTAACGTGAGTAATATTTTTTGTAATGTTATGTATATATTTTTTTGCACAGTTTAGCGAAAGTGCTTTTTCAGCGAAAAGCACTTTCGCTAAAGTGTGTTCAGCAGTTTTTGTTTCAGTTAGGTGGGATTTTGTGAAATCCTACACTGAATACTTAAGTACTCATCAGCCTTCAGCATGTGTTATGAAGTCGTGTCCATACCAGGTACACTGAAGTTTTTCTTTGGTGTGCTGCACTATCAGCAAATAGCTTTGACAACCTTTACAGAATCCAGCCCCTTGGATTTACTATAATATAAACAAAACGAACAATGTCCACAATGGGTAAAGCCACTTAACACTTGTCCATCAATATTTTTTGTTCAAATTTAGTAGATAAAAACTGAATGCCAATGATACCCATTTAGGATTTGCAAAATAGTACACCCCCTTCCATAAATAACTTTACATGTCTCAGGTATATCATTAGTCACCTCTTCATCAGCCATCAAAATACATCAATATTTTTAATCAGCCCTTAGAAATAAGATATATTAGAAATAAAAGTGGTTATGACACAAATACTAACATGACTGGCAGATTGTTGGGTTGCATAACATAGTAATTCACCTCTAGTCCCCCCTCCCTACTGACCACATTTTTTACATTCAAAACAACCTTATTATAATAATTTGATATAATAGTTTTCCCACCCCTTCCTATACTAGAATAGTCCAGATCCCAGATCTGCTGTTTTCAGGACTTTAGTACATTTCTGAGTGGTCCAGACCTTGTTGTGCCAGTGGGAGGTCTTTCTGCTTATCAGTGAGAGGCGTAAGCACTAGAGCAGCCTATCTGACACAAGAGGAGTGGTCTCCAGCTCTGAAAAGTTACTTTATTGGCCGTTTTGGGTGAATTTATATCCCCTTTCAAGTTTCTGAGTTAAAAACCTGTATTTGCACGAGTTTGTGCTTGTTTTAGCTCAGTGGATCCTGTCTGGGCATCCTGCAGACTACCACAGCATCAGAAACGAGATGGAGAGACGTTCTGCTGATCTAAGTATTTTTTGGCTTTCTCTTAGCTGTTTTAGCTTAATTGCACTTTAAATAAGCTATTTTCTGTGGTTTCTGTTGTATTCTGCTGCATTTTACTTTAAAATTGTTTTACTTTGTATGCACTTGTTTTTGCTCAAAGGTTTTGAACTGCATTTGATTCTGTAGGCGTCCCACTCAAGTACAGCAGCCTTTCCTATGCATTGCTACTGTTTAAATTGCTTTTTACTGCCTAATTCTAAAAAAAGAACAAAAAAATAAATACTTTTTGTACTGCTGTTTTCCCACCCTTTCATATACTAGAATAGTCTGGATCCCAGATCTGCTGGTTTCAGGACTTTAGTGCATTTCTGAGTGGTCCAGACCTTGTTGTGCCAGTGGGAGGTCTTTCTGCTTATCAGTGAGAGGGGAAAGCACTAGAGCAGCCTATCTGCCACAAGAGGAGTGGTCTCCAGCTCTGAAAAGTTACTTTATTGGCCGTTATGGGCACATTTCTATCCCTTTCAAGTTTCTAAGTTAAAAACCCATGTTTGCACGGGTTTGCACATCGTGCACCACCACTGGGCTAAGGTTAAACTATTCCAGGTACCAGAAAGTCTGCTCTTCAAACGGTTCCTTAGAACTAACTGATTTGTCAGTAGCAGCACTACAATCTAAATCCCTGTGACTAGCACTTGCCCTAGAACCTGCTGGAAAGCACTAGGCAACCTTAAACTGATAAAAGCATTCAACACTCCTTGATAACAAGGAGAAATTAATCGTAGGCACTAAACAGCCTATAATTGCAAACTACCCTGCCAAGGAAAGGGGATAACAGCCCTTGTATTTCATAAAACAGGCATGTCCAAGAGTCAGCGTCCGGTGATTTCTCCTGTCCACCTGGTAAATCTGGGCATGCTACGGCAATGTAGCAATTGCCTCATGTACACAGACAAACCTCTCCTCCTACCACCCAACACTACAACTTGTGAGAGATGCACTTACATAGCCAAACTGGAGGCAAAGCTCTCTCCACCCAAGATTGTGCTAGACAGTCAGGAGGGAAGGTCAACACATGCACTACACCACAAGCAACACATAGCCCCTCAAAACCCACAACATTAACACCCACACATAGCAACACAAAACCCACATATGTGGAGGCCCTTAACATTAACCTACCCAAGTAACAAGGACCTCCAAAGCTGAAGTGCAGTCAAACACCAATCACATCCAAAGTGACACATAGCTCACAACACCAGTGTGCCACCCAACAACAGCCCCTAAGGCAAGACAATGTACCCAGCACTTTAGTCATAGGTGACTCTATAGTCAGGTACACTGATGTCCCACTCACCAGGCAGACCAAGTAGAAAATTACAGTTAGCTGTCTATCAGGTGCCAGGATCTGCCACATAACACATGCACTCGAGTCACTCAACAAGTAAAAATATGACTCTATCATTGTCCATGTTGGAGTAAATGACTTGAGATGCACCTCCCTGGACTACATGAAAAGGGACATGTAAGAGCTCTCGGATCATGTGGCCCATGCTGGTATGACCCTAGGCCTGAGTAGTATCCTGCCTTCGCCCAGAATGATACCACAGTATAAAGACAAAATGATTGACTTCAACAATTGGCTAAGCTTCTGGTGTCATTCAAAGAGAATCTAGTATGTTTCCCTGGGACGGCATGATCGATATCCACAACACTTTGCCAGAGATGGTCTGCACCTGTCACCCCTAGGATTCAGGATACTGGCTAAGGCTCTTGCCACCCCTATAGTGCCTTTTTTAGGCAAGGCTCAAAGGACAAAACACCCAATGTAATAGACACAAGCATGCAAAATCTGAAGGCAATGCTACTCAATGCTGGAAGTCTAAACCTCAAAATGCACTCTCTCGAGGCATTCCTAACAATGGAGAACATCAATGTCTGTGCAGTAACTGAGACCTGGTTCAAGGCTCCAAAGAGCACCCCGGCAAAACCAGACTACAATTCTTACCGCACATTTTGTCCACCAACCAAGACAGAAACACTAAAGGTGGAGGAGCGTCCATATTCATCAAGGATATTCACACCTCAAGGCTAGTTGCCTGATAAGATGCATTTGAAATTCTCCAGGTGCAACTAACACTAGGTAAGACTGCAATCCAAGTTGTAGCTTGCTACAGATCCCTCACCATGCCCCAAGATTCTCACCACACCTTTCTAAATATACTGGAAAATATTAAGATACAACCAAATAGCCTAATACTGGGTGACTTCAACTACCCTATCATCAATTGGGAAAAGTACTCGGGTACCAACACCTTTGTCCAACGGTTCTTGGAGTTCATAAATTCCAGTGCCCTAGACCAACTAATCCATAGTCCCACCAGGGGCTCCAATATCCTAGACTTATCATTACCAACATGGGAAGTTGATGCTCTACACCAGTGGTCACCCCCTCATTGGTCAGGTCGAATCATAAGCTAATAACCCCTGACATCCACATCCCACCCCCACTCCCCAGTAAGGAAATCACCATAAAAAACTTCTCCAAAGCCGACTTCATGTTACTCAAGTCAGAACTGACAAACTTCATGACATCCATGCAGACGGGAACTGAATGTTTGACTGCTGAGTCCTACACTAAGGCACTGTATGAGCACATCCACTTGGCATAAATCATGCCATCCCAAACAGAACCAAGACGCTCTCCTCCAAAAAAAAGGAAGCCAATCTGGTGGTCCCCAGCCATAAACAAATTATACAACAGAAGGAATAAACTGCTGAAAAAAAGAGGAAAATCCCAGGATAAAAAAAATCCCTTACCAGCCTCAGTAAGAAGCTGAGATCCCTCATAAAATCATCCAAAGCTAATTACAAAAATAAAATTGCCAAGGATTCCAAAGACAACCACAAGGCTTTCTATACTTCTGAGCTACAACAGAATGACATTAAATATACTGATCCCAAGGATATTGCCAATATCCTGGCAGATCAATTCACTACCAACTTCACCCTCCTTTCACCCACTAAAGGGCCCATCGCAATACTGAAAGATTGACAAATCCCGGTAATCAAGGCCTCACAGGTAAAAACCGCACACTCCAACGCTAAGAATACAGCATCCATGGGACAAGAGGACATCCCAGGCTATATACTACATGAACTGCAAAATGAGCTGGCACCTCACCTAAGTGTCATGTTTAATCACAGCCTCACCTCAGGCTTCTTGCCCACTGAGTGGCACACAGCTACAGTCATCCCACTCCACAAGGGGAATCCACCCTTGATAACCACATCACAACAACAGTCAGGAAATCCTTCTATGTGGCACACCTCATCACTAAGGGCTTTTCTTCCAGAAAAAGGGAGGTCATTGTCCCACTGTACTCCTCCCTCATCAGACCCATTATAGAGTACAACACCCCATTTGGTATGTACCTCACAAGACATCTGTAACAGCTGGAAAGGCCACAGAAATACCTCACTAAAAGAATCACAGGTCTTCTGGAGCATTTCTCCCCGGGCCTCCACTGAAAACAGGATCTGTGGAACCTAGTCGGACTTTCCCGGTCAACAAATGTTAAATAAAATAAAGGTCTAAATCAGATGCCCTATGCTGACTCTCTAAAAAACTCCAGCTACATTCTGTCGCATATTGTCTACTCAGAGGTGATCTCTGCTTAACGTACAAGGCCATGTAAAACCCTGAGCTGTTGGACATGCTCCACCTAAAGAAATCCCAGTCCCTCTGAGTCACACTCTCCAGGGATCTAAACCTTGTCAAAACAATGTATAAAACATGCTGGAAGGATAGATTCCTGACCCAGAGACTCCCCATACTCTGGAATAGACTGCCCATACATGTAAAGCAGAGCACCTCTTTGGCCCTCTTCAAGAGGAATCTTGACAATTGGATGGGAGATACGAAATTCACCCCAGCAATAACGTCAGTCACCCTACTAGACAGGGGCCAAGGGAAGTAAATACCATGGGCAGAAATATCAAGAGAATTGCTATGGCTAGGCTTGTATAGGCCCTAGGGCCGATAGCCTAGTACTGACCTATGAACCTATCACAAAAACGAAATAAAAAATGTCAACAATTTGAATTCGAACTGTTGGCATTTTATCAAATATACCTCAACATCCGGTAACATTCACAGGCCCCCCTTCACCCCCATGTGGGGGTCTGTGCCTCCTACATCCTCGCTAAATCTGAGGACGGATATTAGCATTTGTGATTCATGCATTACTGTAGAACCTAATATGGCTGAATCAAATTATTTATTTGTTAAACAGTAACAAGTACAAGAGACAGCATCAACTATGTTAATGACTAATTTGACAGATTTATATAAGCAGACAGATGTTTTGCAATAACAACATGTGGACAAATTATCTGTTAAGGCTGCCCAATATCAGTCCCATGCTAATTTTTTGGAGCAGTTTAATAAGTTTTCTAACTTGCTAACCACGTTGCAGAATCAACTTATACAACACAAATTAAATAAGTATAAAAAGAACTTAGATGACTATAAAAGTAACAGATGATTTTCTTGGAAAAATCGACCAAAAGTGGTTAGTTTTACTAAAATGGGTCTTTCTGGAGTGTTGGACTATTGTAAACAACAATGGAAGCATAAACAGTTGTCTTCAAATCAAACAAAACAAAAAAACTAAGCCATCTGAAATGTCTGTTGGCATTGTGTCTACTTCCAAAACATCTGTAGCTTCCCCAGGACAAAAAAGGGGGATGATACATATAAAAGACAACATGTGCATTCCAGAATAAAGAACAAGAGATGGGGGGTCACAAGCATATGAACTAATCAAGATGCTTTAAGGCTATTGCAAAGCCTAATGAACTATCCAAAGTGAATGACTTCAATGATTTAATACAAAATATTTCCAAACTTAATCTATCATCTTGTGAGGTACCACTACTAAATAAAGGACTAAATGTTATTCCTACAGCACCTGTCTGTTAATTTCAGTTGGTGCAAGATGTCATACATTTTTCTCATTTAATTAAGTTTATTTTTTAAGGGACAGACTGATGAGACTCTTGATTTAAATACATTTCAAACATCTAGTTATAATCCACTATACAATAAATGTGTGGTGGTCTTTGAAAAAGTCTGTTTTGAAAGAATTACAATTTAACCAACCTTCAAAGAGTATTATAAATGTTAATTTAACAGATGAACAATGGCAATCCTTACAGACCTTACAATATAATTTTAACATTACCATTAATAATACGAATAAAGTGAGAGGGGCTATAGTACCTTGGGAATGAGAGGCTTATAACCTGGAAGCTTTATCACAACTAATGGATGAACAGATTTATAATAAGATGCTGTTAGATCCAACCTCTAGATTAAAAGCAGAGACTGATAATTTTGTGGGTCTAGCAGTGGAAGAAGGGATAATTTCCAAAAATAAAAACTGCATAACATTTGATGGTAAGAAATCCTAAAGTACAGCATTTTCATATGTTCCCTAAAATACATAAGAATTGTAAAAGTTTACCATGGAGACCTAGGGTATCTGCTGAAGGTTCTTTGACAGAACTTTTAACCACTTTTTTAACAAATATTTAAAACCTCTAGTCCCCTTGTGTGAATTATACAGTGCAGTCATTATATACTAACACCCCACACTGGGCAGGATTGCAAGTTGATAATTATTGTTTAACTAAGAAAAACCTAGATCAACCTGGTTTTAGTACTTTTTTGTTGTTTCTATGTGAAGAAGTACTGAGTAAAAATGTTTTTTATTTTAGTGTGACTGTTTTTTACAAGTCAAGGGGACATCTATGTGGTTTTATTCTGCCCCCATTTATGCTGAACTATTTATGGGTTATGTTAAAGATTTGTTGATTTATGATTCCAGCCACAACATTTTCACTATGTCATGGATATACGGATTCATTATTTAAATGTTTGTTGGCTAGTGTGGACATCTGATGTTATACATCTAAAAGAGCTGAGGAAGTTCAACCTCCCATAGGAATTGTTGATTCAGTTCTATACAGTAGTCATTGAGTCTGTTCTTAACTCATCCATAACAGCGTGGTTTGGATCTCTGTCTAATCATGGTAAAAATAGATTACATCGAATAGTCAGGTCTGCTGAAAATATCATGGGTGCTAGTTTGCCCTCCTTACAGAAGCTGTACTGTTCCAGTCATGAAAAGACCAGGGAAGATCATCACTGACCCTTCACATCCAGACCACCATCTTTTTGAACTGTTACCATCAGCCAGCAGTTATAGAATAATAAGCAGCAAAACAACCAGATATAAGAACAGTTTTTTTCCGCAGGCCATCAAGTTCATGAACGGTTAACTCAGCTTATTAGGTTGGGGTATTCTTTTTCCCAAGCCTCCGATGATTCTGCAGTATTGTTTACACTCAGAGTTTATTTCAGTATTTCTTGTACTGAGTTACACTTTGCACCATATATATATATATATATATATATATATATATATATATATATATATATATTTACATTTTTTGTCTTGTTTTTAATAGTTGCATGTATGTCATTTGTCTTGTTCTTAATAGTTCTATGTATGTCATTTATGTAATTCATACTTGGAGAGTCACTGAAACTGGAGTCAAATTCCTTGTATGCGTGTGTACTCAGCCAATAAATGTGATTCTGATTCTAAAAGAGTTTTCGTTATATCTTAATGATAATAAATAGAGTCTCACATTCCATGCTGAATATGATCAACATATACCATTTTTGGATGTGAGGGTGATCAAAATGGATGATGGAACTATTCAGACTCCTCTCTCTCTCTCTCTCTATATATATATATATATATATATATATATATATATATATATATATATATATATATATATATATATATATATATATATATATATATATATACATATATATATATATATATATATATATATATATATATATATATACATGCATATATAAAAGATTTGCATAAGAATTCATCATTGGATTCAAGAAATCATGATCCATCATGTATTACTGAAAATACACAAGCATTTCTTTTCAGGATGTTGATTTGGAAATACAGGTAAATGATCTGCCACACAAGTTTATACTGAAATGTTATAATAAAAAGGCTGTATTGAATGAAAAAAAATTTGGCCCATGAAAAAAACTAGTGGTGAATCATTGTGTCATGCAACCCAATAATTTGCTGGTCATGTTGGTATCCCTATGATAATCACTTTTGTTTGTAATATATTTATTTGCTTGTAATATATTATTTTCGAGGGTTGATTAAAAAATATCAGCATTTGTCAGCCACAGTGGTGCAGCAGTTAGCATTGTCACCTCACAGCAAGCTGTTCTGTGGTTCGATTCTTGGCTGGAGCACCTTCTGTGCAGAGTCTGCATGTCCTCCCTGTGGTCAAGTGAGTTTTAAAGGCATACAGGTAGGTGTGTGTGCATGTGTGCATGCCTTCTGTGAAGGTTGCGTGCCAGGCTGGCAAGTCAACACCATAAAAAATCCACTGCCAATCAATCTGCAGACCAGTGATCTGCTGTCGTGACCCCTAACGGGAGGAGCTGAAAGACATTGCTTGGCATTTTTGGGAGGCTGGTGTTATACCTGATTTATGTAAATTTATTTATAGAAAAGGATGTACCATTTTGCAAATTCTAAATAGTTATTTTTAATAGACATTCAATTTATCTTCTAAATTTAAACAAAAACTATTGATGGACAAGTTTTATGTAGTTGTACCCCTTGTGGACATTGTTCTTTTGTGCATATTTGAGTAACTCCAAGGAATTTTCTTCTGCAAGTACTAGTCATACTAATATTAATCAGTTAATAACTTATGATACTGATTGGTTTATTTATTCAGTAGCATTATCCTGTTCAACATTTTATGTAGATAAAACAACTAGAAGTTTGAACATTTGTATTAGTGAAAATTTGAATGACATAATGTGTTGTAGAAGTACTAATACACTTTATAAGCATAAAATTAAAACATCAAAGAGCTTGTTTTGGATTTACAGGAACTGAAACATTTTATCAGAAAGATATTGAATTATTATATTGACGATAGGTTTCTCCAGGACAAAATGAACATTTATAAAAACAGTTTGTTTGTGGTTACAAGTTTGAGTTTTATCATTTTATGTGTTGGTTATATAAAGAGTATGATTTACTGTAGGTATAGATTTCTACTGAGCAAGGTGTGGTCATGATGAAACCAGTATACTGTTCTCTGACTGTGTACCCAAATTTTCATAAACACTGAGTGATATCTAACCACTTAGTGATTTTTCTGTTTGCTGGATTTTTTCATATTACTTCCCTCTTGGGCTCCTTGCAATAGTATTGCTGCCTAACCCTCTAGTGTGCATCTTATTTGGTTTGATTCAGTGCTTTAAATATCCAGTGTTGAATACATTCTTGAAATATAGCGAATGCCACATCAATTAATCAAGTCTTAAGATTACAGAAAACAGTTCCCATCTGCTGAACCAGTTGTAGTAACAAGAATGAATTAGAAAAAAATAAATAAATCTATTTTAGAAGTCATCACTCTTTTTCCAAAGCTAAAATACTTATGACCTCTAGATACTAATTGATAATCAGTAAGCAAAGCCTTAGAAACCTTAAACAGCTGCTATGGGCAGAGCTACTAACAACTGAAAAAAGCATACTTTTGAATGCCTGGAATTTCTGTATAAAATAAACCTGCTTGCGGCACAAGAACTACTTAAAATTGTTCTAACACTAAATCACTTCTTAGAACAAAAATCTTGACATTCCTGCCTTGACATTTTACACATTATAAACCTGCTTAAAGTACAAAGACTAGTTAATTTTTGTCAAAACTTAAAATAACCTCATGGGGCAAACATCCTGACAGGTTTGACCTGTTATTCTAAATGAAATCTGCCCACAGCAAAATACCTAGTGCATTTTTTTCTAACTCTAAATAACCTCATGGGAAGATATTGGGATGTGCTTATCTTGAATTTCTACATAATCAAAATTTACCTGTTTCATAATAGTTATGTATTTTTGGTTTAACCTTAAAATACCTCATGGGACAAGCATCATGAGTTAAGTTTGCTTTTCTCCCTATATTCTAGTCATCATCATCATCATCGTCTTTCGGCTGTTCCCTTTAGAGGTTGCCACAGCAGATCATCTATTTCCATTTCTTCCTGTCCTCTGCATCTTGCTCTGTCACACCAACCACCTGCATGTCCTCTCTCACCACATCCATAAACCTTATCTTAGGCCTTCCTCTTTTCCTGTTACCTGGTAGCTTCATCCTTAGCATCTCTTTCCCAATATACTCTGCATCTCTCCTCAGCAAATGTCCAAACCAACGTAATCTTGCCTCTCTGGCTTTGTCTCCAAACCTTCCAACTTGGGCTGACCCTCTAATATTCTTATTCCTAATCCTGTCCACCCTCGTCACACCTGGTGCAAATCTTAACATCTTTAACTCTGCCACATCCAACTCTAACTCCTGCCTTTTTGTCACTTCCACTGTCTCCAACCCATATAACATAGCTGGTCTCACTACCCTCTTGTAGACCTTCCCTTTCACTCTTACTGGTACCCGTCTGTCACAAATCACTCCTGACACTCTTCTTCACCCACTCCATCTTGCTTGTACTCTCTTCTTCACCTGTCTTCCACACTCACCATTACTCTGAACTATTGATCCCAAGTATTTAAACTCATCCACCTTTACCACCTCTACTCCATGCATCCTCACCATTCCTCTATTCTCCCTCTCATTCACACGCATATATTCTGTCTTAGCCCTGCTGACCTTCATTCCTCTTCTCTCTAGAGCATATCTCCATCTCTCCAGGGTCTCCTCCACTTGTTCCCTACTCTCACTACAGATCACAATGTCATCTGCAAACATCATAGTCCACGGGGACTCCTGTCTGATCTCGTCTGTCAACCTGTCCATCACCATTGCAAATAAGAAAGGGCTCAGAGCTGATCCTTGATGTAATCCTACATCCACCTTAACCGCATCCGTCACTCCCACTGCAGACCTCACCACTGTCAGACTACCCTGTGCCACTCTTACATACTTCTCTGACACTCCCGACTTCCTCATACAATACCACAACTCCTCTTTAGGCACCCTGTCATATGCTTTCTCTAAGTCTACAAAAACACAATACAACTCCTTCTGACCTTCTCAGTACTTCTCCTGTGATATCTATTTGCCATTTACTTAGAATGGAAGTACTGAGAATTATAAGTTCATAGATTCATAGGTAGGTACTAGGCTATCTGCCCAAAGGCATTCATAAGCCTAGCCAAAATGTGTAGGCTTTTGCCACCCCTTTAAATTAGTTCCCTGTGCCTCTGTCCAGCAGAGCCACTGAAGTGATCCACGGGGTAAATTTTCTATTTCCCATCCACTCATCAAGGTTTCTCTTGAAGAGTGCTAGTGAGCGGCTCTGCCTAATGTAGATTGGAATCTTGTTCCAAAGCATGAGAAGTCTCTGGGACAGGAATCTATCCCTCCATCACATCCATTTATTCTATTTATTGTTGTAGTGAGGTTTAAATCCCTAGATCATGTGGCTCGAGGGGATTTCATTTTCTTTAGGGGAGCATCTCCATCAATTCTGGGATGGACATGGCCTTGTATGTCAGACATAGATCACCTCTGAGTAGGCGGTATGCAATCGAGTACAGCTGAAGTTTCTTCAGTCGAGCTGCATAGGGCATTGTTTGAGGCCCATAATCCTCTTGGTGAGATACATCTGAGGTCTTTCCAGCTGTTGCAGGTGTCTTGTAAGGTACATCCCAAATGGGGCATTGTACTCTATGATGGGTCTGATGAGTGATGAGTAGAGGGGCACAATAACCTCTTTTGTTCTAAATGTGAACCTTTTGTGATTAGATGGGCCACATAGAAGGATTTTCTAACCACTTTGGCAATGTGATAATCAAAGGAGAGATTACTATCCACTTGGGTCCCCAAATCCCTTATTACAGCTTCTGTATTTAGGGGGCTACCATCTATGTGTAGTTCGTGGGTACTTTGTTTTTCCAAAGGGGATGACTATGCACTTTTTGGCATTTAGCTTGAGGCCATGATTTTGACAGCAGGTATCTGTCTCAGTGAGACCCTTTTGAAGGATGTCTGTGTCAGCCAGAGAGTCAATTATAGCCTCTAGTTTGCAGTCATCTCTGAACTTGGTCAGCCATAGTCCTCCTGTGCTTGCTTGTACCTCTGAGAGGTATATACTGAACAGGAGGGGTCCCAGGACTGATCCCTGGGGGATGCCACTTGTAACCAGTTTAGAGTCAGACCTAGAGCCCGCAACTCTTACCATGTAGGTTATTTTCGTGACCCAGTTGGCAACCCATCTCGTGAAGTAGGGTTTTATGTTCAGCCTGGTGAGACTGTCTATAATACCAGAATGGGGAATGGTGTTGAAGGCCTTGGCAAGGTCTAGATAGGCTGTGTGGACCACCTTTCCCTTGTCTATAGCCTTGGTAACTTTCTCAAAGAAGTCCACCAGGATTAAGAGGCATGATCTGCCCTTAACAAAGCCGAATTGGGTAGGGTCCTAATGTCTCTGTTAATGAGTTCCATGATGATGCACTCCATAGCCTTGAAGACCAGGCTAGTCAGGCTTATAGGCAATAGTTCCCAGGGTCTGTTGTGGCTCCACCTTTGTGGAGTGGGATAACTATTGCTGTGTGCTACTATGGGTACATAGCCTGTGAAGACGCTGTGTTTGAACACTGTGTTTAGGTGAGGTGTTTGTTCATTTTGGAGCTCGTGTAAGACGCAGCCTGGGACACTACCTGATCCCATTGATGCTGTGTTTTTGGCTTTGGAAAGTGCTGTTTTAACCTGTGTGTCTTTGAAAATCTACAGTAAATGAGATCAGTGGCTAGTCTGCACTGAATCTTAAAGATTCATTTTGTAGACTTTTTTATAGTTACTAGAGTAAACCTTGTACTTTAGCTACAAAAGGAGGTGTCAATACATATACCTCTTAAAGTATAGCACTTCTGTAATGTTTCCTGGCCTATGCTAGGTATTCTTTCTATGCTTCCTCCCTCAGTTATCCACATTTCAAGCTTTTCCAGCCTCTGTTGCTCAGGTATCTATGACTGATAATAAACAAACAACAATCTGTCTGATGTGGCAGCAAGTTTATTCTATTGGTATGTTTTACTGGTGCTTAAGATAGCATCTAAACTTAACATAACATTGTCTTGCTAATGCAACAGAGATGTTTTACATTTCTTATCCCATTTCCATTATTATGACACTAGCTTTAAAGAATTAATCTTACAAAATGTAGATATATATCCTGAATGCTAACAAGTCTAATTGTCTTTTGAAATGTGCTCTATAAAACACACAGTTTCAGATGCAGGCATATGTCATGTCCATTTACCATTAAAGGAATAATTTTATTTTACGCAGAAACTCAAGCCCTAGCTAGGTCATCTTGTACCCAGGGCAATCCCCCTGAGCTTGCACCTCCGCTATCTATGTTGGTTCTTATGACATTTACTTTTCTTGTAAACATCAACTCCATCAAGTTACTTCTCTGTTTCTGTCTGAATTTTAAAATGATGCATTATTTCAGAGGTAAGCATTGTAACTTTTTGACAAGCTTAAATATTGCATCAAGTCAGTCTACACATGAAAATGCATCTTTGTCAAAGGAACCTCACTCCTCAGCCATGTGTGTCCCTAATATACCACATAAGTGGTAGTCTACTTAATGCCAAAAGTGTGATAAGAGACCTTGGGACACAGGTGGACAGTAGTCTCTCCTTTGATAATCACATTGCCACAGTGACCAGGAAATCCTTCTATGTGGACAAAAGGTTTCTCATCCAGAAAAAAAGAGGTCATTGTTCCCCTCTACTCATCACTCATTAGACCCATTATAGAGTAGAACGCCCCTTTTGGTATGTATCGCACAAGACATCTACAACAACTGGAAAGGCCATTACTGGCCTCAAACAGATGCCCTACACAGACGGTCTCAAAAAACTCCAGCTTTACTCCATCGCATATTGCCCACTCAGAGGTGATCTCTGCCTAACATACAAAGCTATGTCAAACCCAGAGCTGTTGGACATGCTCCACTTAAAGAAATCCCAATCCCTCTGAGCTACATGCTCTAGGGACCTAAACCTTGTCACCACAATAAACAGAACATGCTGGAGGAATAGATTCCTGTCCCAGAGACTTTCCATACTCTGAAACAGACTACCTATCTATGTCAAACAGAACTCTTCATTAGCACTCTTCAAGAAAAATCGTGATGATTGGATGGGAAATAGGAAATTCACCCCAGGGATCACTTCTGTGGCTCTGCTCATCAGGGGCACAGGAAAATAATTTTCTTGGATGGCAAAAGCCAGGGTACCTTTTTGGCTAGGCTTATATAGGCCCTAGGGCTAATAGCCTAGTACCTACCTATGAACCTATAATATCTCCATCATAGTATCACTGCCCTTCCCCAGGTACATCATGCTGTCATAGTCTGTTCAGCCATGAAGTATGCGTTCACTTTTTTCCCCTGGCAACAAGATGTGGGCAGGATCATGTGACACTTGAACAGTGCTCAATCAGCCTTTCTCCTAAGTCCTGGCCACTGGGTTGTGAATTACATCATAGTTTTACCACACCCAGAAATTGCATTTACCTGGCACTACAGCCATTGCCACAGCTCATCAAGTTGATCCTAGGAGGCACTGTCAGTGGCAGATCCAAGAATTTTTAGAAGGGGCCTAGTAGTACCAGTGGGGGTGGGGTAGAAAGTAGATCACTGTGAAGTGATATAGTAACACAACAAAGTAATCAGATGATCTATGGAGGAATTCACACACTGCACTAGAAGAAAGTCACAATATTTAGTGAAAGGAGATATATTCTGGAAACTGTGTTGTTCACTTAGAGCTTGTAAATTGTGTTTTAAAGAGAATATAAAAGAAATAAATGGTTAACTGAATGTATTTTTGTTTCATATGAACAGTGCCTGCAACTAGTTTTGTAATATGCTTTACCCAAATACACAATAGTCATACAAAGCTAGAATTACTGCAGAAAACAGCAATGTCAATAATTTCATCCACAGACCACCCCCAATTCCATTCCCTAATAATAATTCAAATTGCAAAGTAAATCTGTGGTTTGTATCATTTGAGCTACAGTTACACAAATGTAGACACTTAATTTTAAATCACAGGACAAAGTTCAAATCATTCTTGAGGTAGCCCTCAGACTTTAATTTATTTTCTTTGTTTATTTTATATTTGATGACCAGATAAATGAACTGGACAGAAGACTCTTATCAGCCGAAAAAGGCGAATGCCCCAAAATACTACAACAGTTTTTATTGTTGTTGTTGTTTGCTTTAGTGCAGCTATATGCCATGAGTGTATGTTACACACACAACACAACGTTGTTGTAACTAAGCAGTGGCTCATTAACATTGTTATGATGATGCTACAGATTTCACAGAAACTACAGGTTACAGTGTTATGAATGATTTTAATTATGAAGCTAGAACTGTGATCACATCTGATAATAAAGCCAAACAAAGACACTCCAGGCTGAAACAAGGAACGTTTAATCCAATAAACAAATCCAAAGTGTTAAGCTCTTTCAACAAACTTCTGTTACACTTCATCAGAACACTTAAATTAGTAAATGACCTACTTATATAACTTTAAAATATGCACAGTATCACGACACCATAAATCAGTTCCTTAAAGAGACATACATCACTCAACACATTATAAATCAACATTAAACCATATACAATATTAAATACATTTATAATATATTTGTCATAATTTTGATGCTATGATATTCTAGAAAAACATTTCATATTAACTGCCACAGTTAATCCAGGATATATATTGAATCCTAATAAAATCTGCCATTTGTTTTATTTCTCTTCTAAACTGTTTAATAATCCCATCGGTTCATTGGTTCATAGGTAAGTACTAGGCTATCTGCCCAAGAGCATTTATAAGCCTAGCCAGAATGTGTTGGCTTTCACCACCCCCTTAGATTAGTTCCCTGTGCCTCTGTCCAGCAGAGCCATTAGTTCCCTGTGCCACTGTCCAGCAGAGCCACTGCAGTGACTCCCAGGGTAAATTTTCTGTTTCCCATCCACCCGTCAAGGTTTCTCTTGAAAAGTGTTAGTGATGGACTCTGCCTGATGTATATTGGAGACCTGTTCCAAAGCATGGGGAGCCTCTGGGATAGGAATCTATCCCTCCAGCATGTCCTGTTTATTGTTGTGGTGAGGTTTATTTCTCTAGAGTGTGTAGCTCTCCGGGATTTGTTTTTTTTTTCAGGTGGAGCATGTCCATCAATTCTGGGTTGGACATGGCCTTGTATGTCAGGCAGAGATCACCTCTGAGTAAGCAGTATGCAACCGAGTACAGCTGGAGTTTCTTGAATCGAGCCGCATAGGGAATCTGTTTGAGGCCCGTAATCCTCTTGGTGAGGTACTTTTGTGGTCTTTCCAGCTGTTGCAGGTGTCTTGTAAGGTACATCCCAAATAGGGTGTTGTAGTATATGATGAGTCTAATGAGTGATGAGTAGAGAGGCACAATAACCTTGTTTGTTCTAGATGTGAACCCTTTTGTGATTAGGCGGACCACATAGAAGGATTTTCTAACCACCTTGGCAATATGATTATCAAAGGAGAGATTACTATCTACTTGGGTCCCCAGATCCCTTATTACATTTTCTGTATTTAGGGGAGTACCACCTATGTGGTAGATCGTGGGTACTTTGTTTTTTCCAAAGGGGATGACTATGCACTTTTTGGCATTTAGCTTGAGGCCATGATTTTGACACCAGGTATCCGTCTCAGTGAGACCCATCTGGAGGGTGTCTGTATCAGCTGGAGAATCAATTATGGCCCCTAGTTTGCAGTTGTCTGTGAACTTGGTCAGCCATAGTCCTCCTATGCTTGCCTGTACCTCTGAGAAGTATATACCGAACAGGAGGGGTCCTAAGACTGAGTCCTGGGGGACGCCACTTGTAACTGGTTTAGAGTCGGACGTAGAGCCTGCAACTCTCACCATGTGGGTTCTATCCATGGGCCAGTTGGCAACCCATCTCACAACGTAGGGGTTTATGTTCAAGCTGGTAAGCTTGTCTATAATACTAGAATGGGGAATGGTGTTGAAAGCCTTTGCGAGATCTAGGTAGGCTGTGTGGACCTCCTTTCCCTCATCTAATGCCTTGGTAACCGTCTCAAAGAAGTCCACCAGGTTTAGGAGGCATGATCTGCCCTTAACAAAGCCAAACTGGGTAGGGTCCAAGGTTTGGAGGTTCCCAATGTCTCTGTTAATGAGTTCCATGATGATGCATTCCATAGCCTTGCAGGCCAGGCTTATAGGGCGATAGTTCCCAGGATCCATTGTAGCTCCACCTTTGTGAAGCAGGATAACTTTTGCTGTGCGCCACTCTGTGGGTATGTAGCCTGTAGAGAGGCTGAGTTTGAACAGTGTGTTTAGGTGAGGGGTTAGTTCATTTTGGAGCTCTTGTAAGACACAGCCTGGGACACTGTCCGGTCCCACTGAAGCTGCGTTTTTGGCTTTGGATAGGGCTGTTTTAACCTGTGTGTTGGTGATTGATGGGGCCCTACATTCTTCTGGTATGGTTATGGGCCCTTTGGGGGTGAGAGGGGGTGAGGTTTGCATTAAACCTGTCTGCCAGAATGTTGGCAATATCAGTCGGTTCAGTGTATTTTGTGCCATTCTGCACTAACTCAGAGCAGATCTGAGAGGTCCAGTTAGGTTCTTGACATAGCTAAAGAACACTTTGTGGTTACCTTTGGAGTTATTGGCAATTTTTCTTTCAAAACTAGCCTTGGATGATTTAATGAGGGATCATAGTTTCTTGCTGATACTGATCAGGGATGTCTTTCCTTCTTGGGATTTTACTCTTTTCTGTACTAGTTTCCTCCTTCTGTTGTATAGCTTGTTTATGGCAGGGGTCCACCAGACTGGTTTCCTTTTCTTGGAGGAGTGAGTTTTGGTTTTACTTGGGATAGCACAATCCATGCATTCCTGCAGATGCTCATAGAGTGCCTTTGTAAAGGTTTCAGCAGGTTGGACAGCATTGTCCTTTAGCATGGGGGCGGTGAACCTTTCCACCTCGGTCTTAAGTAATGTGAAGTTTGCTTTTGAAAAGTTTTTCACAGTGGTTTCCTTGACTGGGGGTGGGGCGGAATGTGGATATCCAGAGTGATTAGTCTATGGTCTGATATAACCAGCGAGGGGTTGACCTTCAGTGTGGAACACCAGTCGCCCATGTTGGTGATGACCAGGTCCAATATGTTGTTCCCTCTGGTAGGAGTGTTGACCAGTTGATCCAGGGCATTCGAGTTTATAAATTCTAGGAAGTGCTGGGCAAGGGAGTTAGTACTTGGGTAGTTCTCCCAGTTTATGTTTGGGTAATTGAAATTACCCAGTATTAGGGTGTTTGGTAGGACCTTCATATTTTCCAGTGTCTCCAGAAATGCGGAATGGGGGTCCTGGGCCATGGTGGGTGATCTGTAGCAAGCTACAATTTGTATTACAGTTTTGCCTGTTGTTAGTTGCACATGGGTGATCTCTGATGCATTGTGCTGCACCACTAACCTGGAGGAGTGGGTATCCTTGATGAATATGGATACACCCCCGCCATTTGTGTTTTGGTCCTGGTACTGTGGGCAAAAGGTATGGTATGAGTTATAGCCTAATAGTGCTGGGGTGCTCTCAGGAGCCTTAAACCAGGTTTCTGTTACTGCACAAATGTCGATGTTCTCCATACTGAGGAGTGCCTTGAGTGTGTGCATTTTGAGGTTTAAACTTCTGGCATTGAGTAGCATTACCCCCATTTTTGGTTACTTGTTCTATTTATGGTGGTGAGTTTGTCTTTTGAGCCTTGCCTAAAAAGGCACTATGGAGGCGGCAAGAGCCTTGGCCAGTATTCAAAAGCCTAAGAGTGACAGGTGCAAGCCATCTCTTGTGAAGCAACGTGGCTTATCGAGCATGTAATCCCAGGCGGACAGATACTGGATCCCCTTTGAATGACACCAGAAACTTAGCCAATTGTTGAAATTGATCATTTTTTTCTTTATACTGTGGTATCATTCTTGGTGAGGGCAGGATACTACTCAAGATCAGGGTCATACCGGTCAGAGAGCTCTTCCATGTCTCTTTTCATGTAGTCTAGGGAGGTATGTCTTAGGTCATTCACACCAACACGGATAATGACAGAATTGTATTTGTACTTGTTCTGGAGTGACCTGAGTGCTTGTGTAATGTGGTGGATCCTGGCACCCGACAGGCAGCTAACTGTAACCTTCTCCTTGTCCAGCCTAGTTAGTGGGACATCAGTTTGCCTGACTATAGAGTCACCTATTACTAGTGTGTTGGATATGTTATTTTGCGTTAAGGGCTGTGATTGCGTGGCACGCTGATTATGTGAAGTATGTGTTTCATGGTTGGTGATGGGGTGTGGAGGTTGCTTGGATGTTTGCTTTGGAGGTCTCTGTTGCTTTTGCAGATTTTTATTTAGAGCCTCCGAGTATGTTTTCATGTATTCATGTGTGTTATTTGCCGGTGTTGGTTTATTAGGTCTATGTGAGACTGGTGGTGTGTTGCAAGTATTACCCTTCTCCTCTTGACTCAGTTCCAGTCTTGGGTTGAGAGAGCTTTGCCTCCAGTTTGGCTGTATAACTGCATCTCTCGCATATATTAGTGTTTGGTGGTAGGAGGAGAGGGTTGTCTGTGTACATGAGGCAGTTGTAACATTGCCTCAAAATGCCCAGATTCACCAGCTGGACTGGAGAGTACACCGGAAACTGCCCTTTGGACATGCCTGAATAGGTAGAGTAAGCTGTTTTTCTGATTGGCTGGTGGGGATGAATAGAGAGCCTTGTCCTTCTGGACAGTATAGGGGGGGTCTAGTGCTAAGGTTAATTAGTGCTTGCTATGAGTTTTAAGCAAGTGCTTGACTGTGAAATTAATGGTTTGAGTGCTAAAGTTGAAGGTTTGTCTAGTTCCAAGGGAAAAATTGAAGAGTAATCTTCGTGGAGCCGAGAATAGTTTAACTCTAGCTAAACGGTGCTGGCCTGTGAACAAAACCGCACAAATGTGGTTTTATAGCAGGGAAGTGAAACAGAGAGAAATTAGCCCAAAATGGCTGATAAACTACTAACTTCTGGGATGAAACCACTCCTCCAGGGACAGATAGGCTGCTCAAAGCTGCCCTCTCTCACAGGTGAACAGAGAAACTTCCTTCTATCGAAGTAAGGTATGGGCAACACAGAAACTTGCAACACAGCCCTGGATTCAGCAATAACCTGAAACTGGACTATACTAGTTCAGATAGGCGGGTAACAAGTATATATATATATATATCTTTTTTTTTTTTCAGAAAATAGAGTAGATACAATCAAAACAACACTTTAAATGCACAGAAAAGGTTATCACACTTTAGTGTGTAGCCTACAACAGTTAAACAAATTATTTAAACACAAAAATGACTTAATTCAAGTGCAGGCAGCAAATAAGTACAATATGTAGCAATAACAAACTTCTTAAACCACAGATTCGTTAAAAAACTGGCATTTTAGGTGGAATTAGTTAAGACAGAAAGAAAAGCAGGAAAAATGATACTTAATCACTCCAAAGTCACCCTTTTGTCTCTCTGCTACTGTAGACTCTGCAGAACACCTGGAAGGCACTTGCTGAGCGGAATACAAGTGCAAAAACTGCGCAAATGCAATTTTTATAGCAGGGAAGTGAAAGAGAGAGAAATTAGCCCAAAATGGCCAATAAACTACTAACTTCTGGGCTGAAACCACTCCTCCAGGGACAGATAGGCTGCTCAAAGCTCCCCTCTCTCACAGGTGAACAGAGAAACTTCCTTCTATCCAAGTAAGGTATGGGCAACACAGAAACTTGTAATGCAGCCCTGGATTCAGCAATAACCTGAAAACTGGACTATACTAGTTCAGAAAGATGGGAAACAAGTATTTTTTTTTTGTTTTGTTTTTTTTTTTTTGCTTTTTTTTCAGAGAATAGAGCAGATACAATCAAAACAACACTTTACCCAATTAACCAGTTAAAAAGCTCAAAACTGAGCCCTGTTCCAGCAGTCTTCAATCAGACAAGTTCTAACTGCACAGTCTTGCCACTAGGGTACAGAGAAACCTTCTCCAAAAAAGACGGCCTGGATCAGTGCACAAGTTATACAAACAAAGCTAGATCCAGCCGGACTGAATTTAGTCTATGCTACAGCAAACAAGGCGTACCGATTTCAGAAAGAAACAGTTCAAGTAAGAATGTGCAATAAGACTTTAACCAGAAATTCCCAGCTCAGAAGGGCAGAATCTAGCCTCTCCTCTCACAAGAGTGCAGACCACAAACCTTCTTAATGTGAAATAACTGGCCTGCAGCCCAAGTGCTTAACCCAGAACTAATACTCCTTTAGAATAACAGACACTGAGCCTTCAATCAGCAGTTCCTAACTCAGAAGGATGTACTCTACCTGTCCTGCCACAACAGTGCAGACCACAAACCTTCTTAATGTAAAATAACTGGTTTGAAGCCCAAGTGCTTAAACCAAGGGCCTTAGAATAACAGTTACAATTTAATCAGGCTACTAACAACCAGTAATAAAGGCCGCAGAATAAATTCAATTGAGTATGTTTAAGAAGAGGCAAAAGCAAAATAAGGTAATAATGTAGGAAGAACCACAAATACAGTAAAGCAGATGAAGTGCAATTTTTTTTTTTTTGGAGAGGGAGGAAACAGAGCAGATTAAGATACTATAGGAGAATGTCCTTCCCAAGTGCTCTCTCTGTACACTGCAGAGAAGATGGGACTGGTAAGAGTATCTGAATTCAAAATATGATCTTACTGTACTCAATTGAGTGAGCAAATGAGATGGGTCCAGGAGGAGTGTGCAAAAACAGATTTATAGCAGGGGCGGGCAATTCCAAAGCCACTAAGATTAACACCACAACAGGAAACAGGGAGGGGGTGGAGAACTAACTGCAGAGAGACAGAGACACAATATTTACTGAATCAAAGACACACAATATTTACTGACTGAAATCTTAAATAAGTGCAGAGAAAAGTATACTTAAATCAGCTTGTGTCCAGTTGATATATGCAGACAAGTCTCAGTTGCCAGCAACTCCGATTAAAATGATTACTATAAATGTAACCAACACAGATTTAATGCTATCAGAAACCCCCAGGCTAACTAACACTAAAACAGGAATTTCAAAGCAGTCTAACAACTTTCAATGTGCCCAGAGGGCTACACTTTTTCACACTTCAGGCAACGTAACTGCAGAGAGACAGAGACACAATATTTACTGTATCAAAGACACAGAATATGTATTGACTCAAATCTTAAATAATTGCAGAGAAAAGTATACTTAAATCAGCTTGAGTCCAGTTGATATATGCAGACAAGTTTCAGTGGCCAGCAACTCCGATTAAAATGATTTCCTCTAACTACCATGAACATATTCTACAACAAAAAA
The DNA here is from genome assembly GCF_019279795.1 of Protopterus annectens. Lineage (NCBI taxonomy): Eukaryota > Metazoa > Chordata > Ceratodontiformes > Protopteridae > Protopterus > Protopterus annectens. The sequence goes on along the minus strand of NC_056735.1, from coordinate 670,445,517 downwards.
ACTTTTTTTTTAATTTGGACATTCATTCATTATCAAACTTAATGTATACAAATGTAAACTAATCCTTTCATTTAGCTGCCTACTTGTCATGCCTACATAGAAAGCTTTACATGAAGAACAAACTGCAATATAGATTATAAATGTAAATCCACAGTTAAAATAAAATTTAACAGATAGAGTTGACTGCTTTGGTTACACTCTACCATTTATATTAGTATTGAGTTTACTCAGTATAACTGGATACCCTTGTAAGAGCCTGAGAGTAACTTACTGGTGGCAGTGTAGTTACCTTATTGTCTGAGCAGAAGGGGGGCACAGCTAGTAGATTTGTGCCAGCCTTTCCTAGGAATTTGTATGTGTGTGTGTGTGTGTGTGTGTGTGTGTGTGTGTGTGTGTGTGTGTGTGTGTGTGTGTGTGTGTGTGTGTGTGTGTGTGTGTGCGTGTGTGTTAAAACCAAATATACAGATCTGGGTGTGTCAGCTACGTGGAGCTGGGACACAGTGCTCCAAAATGAGTGTTGTTTGGGATCTGGAGAGACAAAGAGTCCAGTCCCAGATCTGGAGCAAGTTGCCTGTGTGCTTTTGGGGGAAATTGTGTTTGATGCAGAGAGCTGCTTTTGAAAATACTGTGCAACTGTATTCCTCTTTTAAGTAACCGTCTATCACTGGTGTCAGTGGTGAGGATTGAGGCTCCGTGATTACTGTCCCAGGGTAAAGAGAGGCCATAAAATATTAGTGACAGAGTGCTGGGATATTCATTGAATTTCGGTAGCCTGTGGGCAGTTGTCACTGAAGATGTGTGTACTCTCAATAGCCTCAATGTAAACATTCAGAGTCTTGTTTTCACAAAAGTTTTATTCATTTTTATTAGTTTAGTTTAGTCAGGGAATGCGGGCAAAGATGCCAGCAGATGATTATGGTAAGCTTTCAAAGAACCAGCTGGCCAAGGTGTGTGAATCCAAAGGACTGGTGCATGCTACCCGGACTAAAGAGAAAATTATTTTAGCTTTAATTGCAGCTGCAGTGCTGACCAGAGGACAGCCTGTCTGGTGATGGAGATGTGCAGCCTTCAGAAGCAGGACAGTTTACCTTTTCCTCAGAGGACTTAAAAATCCATCTGGAGTTAAAGAGACTTGAACTGTAGGCTGAAGAAAGGCAGAAGTAGAATCAACATGAACTACAAGGTTTGGAGACTGAAGACAGACTGCAGCATTTGGACACAGAATAGAAACTCTGGTGATTGGAGGCTGAAGAAAAAGAGAAGCAGTGACATGAGTGGGATATGTTGATCCTTCATCAGAGTCATAGAGGTAATGGGGAAGGGAATAATTGGACCTCAGAATCAATAAAAGTCAGTAATTTATTTCCACAATTTGCAGAGGGGGATGACTTTGATAGTTTTATTCATATATTTGAAAGAGCATATAAATGCTATAATGTTGAGCAAGAGCTCTGGGTATGGTTCCTGACCCCCTTGCTCCATAGTAAAGCTGTAACTGATGTTTCTAAATTGTCTGATACTGATTGTTTAAACTATGATAGAGTAAAACAGTGTTTATTGAACTGTTATACATTAACACCTGAAGCTTACAAAAAAAAAACATTTTGTGAGTAAAGATGCAAACCTAACAAAAGTGCATGTGATTATATTGCTGAGTTATGCACTTATTTTCATAGGTGGGTGAGTGGGTGTCAGGTCACCCCTTTTGAAAGACTTTCGGACCTTTTGTTTAGGGAACAAGCCCTTAATAGTTTGCCTCAGGACATCAGAATCTGGTTGACAGACCGGCAGTGTAACTCTGAAGATGAGCTGGGGAGAAAAAGGGATCTCTACTCAGCCAGCAGAGCTCACCGCACAAGAAGGGGATACCCAATGCTGCACATGGATATAAGGGAACTCAGAGTGGGCAGCATAAATCACTCCAACAGAGTCTACCAGCAACAGTTGAAGCCACTAATTCTGGTACACAGCCAGGATCAGGGATTAGATGTTTTAAACGTAACCAGAGGGGCGATGTAGCATACAGATGTCCACTGAAGCAATGGCAATGCAGTACCTTGTGTGCATGCAGATACACACAGTCAAGCTTGGAGACAGGCATGTAGGTCTGGTAGCCTGGGGAGGGCCAGACAGGTCTTATGCCTGAAACTGGGGCTGGTGATGTGACTATTTCACAGAGGGAGCTACCCTGTAGCAGTGAGCCTGAAAGTTAGGCACAGCTGCTGGTAGGTACTGATGTTCCCATGGACAGGGCGACTGCCAGAACAGAGGTGAGTAGTAGTACCCAGGATGACAGTGAGGCACTGCTGTCAGACGATATTAGGCTTTCTGTGGAAGGGGAGCTGGGAGGAGTTACAAAGATAGATCTGAGACAGGCTCAGCTTTTGGATCCTACTTTACGAGGCTTGAGGGAGGTAGCTAAGGAGGCACCTGATGCTCAAGGAAAAAGGGAGTCTGTATACTGGAACAAAGGGTTACTGTATAGGGAGTGGACCCCTGAGGGAAGGCTATGGGGTGAGGTAATACAGTAGTTGGTAGTGCCCAGTGCCTACTGTCTGGCACTTCTAGCCATAGCCCATGACATTTTCTTGCAGGTCATATGGGCATAAAGCATACTAAGAGACATTATGCAGAATTTTTATTGGCCTGGGATTGCAAGGGATGTAACAGGGTACTGTAGGACCTGTGAGCAATGCCAAAAGATAGACAAAGCACAGGACAAGGTCAAAGCTCTGTTGATGCCTTTACCTGTTGTTGAGAAGACATTTCAGAGGGTAGTTATGGAAATTGTGGGACCTCTGAGTACCCCATTTTCCACAGGGAAGAAGTATAACCCAGTGGTAATAGATTATACCACTAGATACCATGAGGTGGTGGCTGTGTCCACCATTGAGGCAGAAAAGGTGGCAAATGCTTTGTTACAGATTTTCAGCAGAGTAGATTTCATGAGAGAAATTCTAACTGACAGTGATGCTAATTTCATGTCAGACCTGCTGGATTGTCTACGGAAGCATTGTGGGTGAAGCACTTAAAGACCATCCCCTACCATCCCCAGACTAATGGAAAACTCTGCACTAAAGATCATTCTATGGGCATTTGCAGACCAGTTTAAGAGAGCATGGGACAAATATTTGCTCCAGCTACTGTTTGCATGCAGAGAGGTACCCCAGGAATCCACATTTTTTTCACCCTTTGAGTTGCTGTATGGACATAGGTTCATAGGTTCATAGGTTCATACTAGGCTATCTGCCCTAGGGCATTTATAAGCCTAGCCAGAGTATGTTTGGCTTTCGTCATCCATTTTAAATTAATTTTGCTATGCCCTTTTTCGAGGTTAGTATACTGTGCCTCTGTCTAACAGTGACACAGAAGTGATACCCGGGGTAAACCTACTATCTCCTATCCACTCATCAAGATTTCTCTTGAAGAGAGTCAATGAGGGACTCTGCCTAACCTGGACTGGGATTTTATTCCAGAGTGAAGGGAGCCTCTGGGTTATGAATCTGTCCCTCCAGCATGTCCTATTTATTTCAGTGCTGAGGTTCAAGTCTCTCGAGCACGTAGCTCGATGGGATTTGGATTTTTTGAGGTGCAACATGTCCCTTAATTCCGGGTTGGACATGGCTTTATATGTCAGGCACAGATTGCCTCTGAGCAGGTGGTATGCCACTGAGTAGAGCTGGAGTTTCTTTTACCGGGCAGCATATGGCATCTGTTTGAGCCCTTTGATCCTCTTGGTGAGGTACTTTTGGGGTCTTTCCAGTTGCTGCAGGTGTTTGGTAAGGTACATCCCAAAAGGGGCATTGTACTCGATTATGGGCCTGATTAAGGATGAGTAAAGAGGCACGATGATCTCCCCTGATCTAGATGTGAATCCCTTCATGATTAGATGGGCTATATAAAATGTTTTTCTAACCACTTTGGCCACGTGGTTGTCAAATGAGAGATTGCTATCAACTTGGGTCCCCAGATCCCTAATTACTTCTTCTGTACTTAATGGATTACCACCTATGTGGTAATTTGTGGGCACTTTGTTTTTGCCAAAGGTTGAGGGGGCCTTTAAATTTGGTTTGAAATGAGGGGGAGGGGGAGTGTGAATCCAACAAGACGTCTGTTGTGGCATATGTCCTAAACCTCAGGACAAGGCTCAGGGAATTCATGGGCTTGGTCAGGGAGAATCTGCCTGGACCCCTGCAGCAGAAAACGGTCTGGTATGACAAGAATGCTTGAACCCAAGAGTATGCTGTGGGGCAACTGGTGATGGTTCTCACTCCTGTCAGACACAATAAGCTGGAGGCAGCTTGGAAGGGACCCTTCAAAGTGGTAAGGAAGGTCAGTAATGTTAATTACATGGTAAACCTGCTAGACATTAGGCAGGGGCAAAAATTGTACTATGTTAGCATAATGAAGCCTCAGTATGTCAGAGAGGTCCTAGGCTGACTGCAAAGTGCAGGGTTGACCATTAAGCCTCTGTTAGAAGCTCATCACCTTGTCTTGTGGAAGTGCGGATCTCAGCATCTAATCTTGCCTTGCTATAGTAATTAAGTTAGCTAGGGAACATTTATTGTTTAGACAGTCAGGGAGTACAGTGAGATTAGTTAAGTAGTGTTTTCTGCATATATTTGAATCTGTTCAACTGTGTTATTTTTATTTCACTTGTGTTTGAAACTCTAATGCTATCACTGCTATCAACTACCCACTTACTCTAAATCCCATAATGATCCATGGAAAACCGCAGCCAAAGGGAATACACTTGTTACTGAATGAACACATATTTACATGTCAAACAAGGATACTCTACCTAAAAATAACTTAATAAGTCCTAAACAAATAATACCATCGGGCGTAATGTGTCGCTTTTTCTAGTCTTGCTGCCTTCACTTTATTTCAATATTTTGACTCACCGTAGTATCTGTTCATAGATTTCTTTCTGTAATAGCCAGGCTTTAATGTCTTGTGCTCTTTGATTGATTACTTAGTTTACAAATAGATCTTGATTGTTTTAAACTGTATTACTTTCACTGTGTAATCAATTCTTATCAAATGATGTTAAATTGTATGTATTATACATTATGTTCTATGTGGCGCTTTTCTCCCCGGGCCTCCTGTCCAGTCAGACTTTCCTGGTAAACAAATGTAAAATAAATAAATGAATAAATAAAATTTACTCAGACACATGTGTGCCCTGCACCCATGCATTTGAAATGGATATGCCAGTGCTAGTTCCCAAATGTCAACTACACAACATAAATAAATAGCACAACTGCATTGTTCATAGGTTCATAGGTTCATACTAGGCTATCTGCCCGAGGGCATTTACAAGCCTAGCCCATAGTTTTGTGGCTTACGCCACCCCTTTAGTATGGGGAACTATACCCATTATTTTGCTGTGCCTCTGTTGAGCAGTGACACTGAGGTAATCCCTGGGGTATATCTGCGATCTCCCATCCATTGGTCAAGATTTCTCTTGAACAAGGCCAGCGAGGTGCTCTGCCTCACATATACCGGGATTTTATTCCACAGCATAGGGAGTCTTTGGGTGATGAATCTATCCCTCCAGCACGTCCTATTAATAGCCGTGTCAAGGTTTAAGTCTCCGCCCTTGTGGCTCTGACGGATCTAGATTTTTGAGGTGAAGCATATTCATCAAATCTGGGTTTGACATGGCCTTGTATGTTAGGCAAAGGTCACCTCTGAGCAAGCGGTGGCGACTGAATAGAGCTGGAGTTCTTTCAGTCGGGCAGCATAGGACAGATGTTTGAGACCCTTTATCCTTTTGGTGAGGAACTTTGTGGCCTCTCCAGCTGCTGCAAGTGTCGGGTCAGATACATTCGAATGGGGCATTGTACTCAATCATTGGTCTGATGAGTGATGAGTATAGGAGACTATGACCTCCCTTGATCTAGATGAGAATCCTTCATGATAAGGTGGGCAATGTAGAAGGTCTTCCTAACTACTTTAGCTACATGGGTGTCGAATGACAGACTACTATCAACCTGGGTCCCCAGGTCCCTGATAACTTCTTCTGTACTCAGTGGATTGCCACCTATTTGGTAGCTAGGGGTAACCTTGTTTTTCCCGAAGGGTATGACTATGCATTTTTTGGCATTTAACTTTAGGCCATGGCTCTGGCACCAGTTATCCGTTTCTGTGAGACCCTTCTGAAGGATATCTGTGTCAGATGTGTTTTCTACTATGGCTCCCAGTTTGCAGTCATCTGCAAACTTTGTCAGCCATAACCCTCCTGTGTTTGCTTGTACTTCGGAAAAGTAGATGCCAAACAAGAGTGGGCTCATCTAAAGCTTTATACTGACTATAGACATTCAGATTGTTGAATACATTTATTAATGTGGACATCAATTCATCACAAAATATGAACACATGTACATACACACTTGCATCCATGCTGATCATAAAACCTGTGTGTGTCAGCATGTGACAATAAGTGTGTAATGTATACAACATACTGAGAAACAGCTGCATATTTCTCCGTTCTACTACATGCATTCCTAACAGCTTTTTGTATCTAGTCTGAGAAGCTGTCTTTTAAAGTATACCTACACATTGGAAGCACAACAGAAAATACAAAATCCACACATTATGTACCGCTCACATAACAGGATATGGTACCCACATCATATAATGATAAAGGCATCATCTATAAAGACCAGAATGAGAAGGCAAAACAATAATTCATGGATGGTACAGACATTAACTACTGTGTTCTGCAGATAGGAACAATACGCTTACTTGTGGGTTAACTTGCCACAGCAGCCACATTATGTGTGTGACTCTATGCATGTGTAAGCGTGTGTACATAGTCAGACAGACATCAGTCTTTAACCGACTATAGCAGAACTAATATTTTGACAGTCGTACATGTCTAACCAGCCATTTCATACAGGCCTCCCAATATCTTCTCCCAAACATACAATGATGATTTCATTCACTAAAATTGCTCAGCAGTAGAGTAAAAGACATATACCATGGCACTTGCATTAAGTACTGAACGCGTTAAGTACTTTACTTTCTAGCTTCTTTAACTAGTTAAGTAGGGGTTCTCATCTCACTGAACTCAACTGGTGTGTGTTTGTGTGAGTGTGTGTGTGTGTGTGTGTGTGTGTGTGTGTGTGTGTGTGTGTGTGTGTGTGTGTGTGTGTGTGTGTGTGTGTATGTGTGTATGTGTGTGTGTGTGTGTGTGTGTGTGTGTGTGTGTGTGTGTAGTCAGAAGAGCATAAGTCTGTGTTCTACTATCAGCAATCCAGTCCCATGGAGAATGAACATTTTGACAGTCATACATGCCTACACATCCATTTCATACAAGCTTCCCATCATCTTCTCTCAAACATCTAAAGATGATGTCATCCACTATAAATTGTCCAGCAACAGTATAAGCATAAGACTTGTGCCACATCTCCTGCATTAAGTTCTGAGTTGTTTAGCTTATGTATCTAGTTAGGTAAGGGTTATAATCTCACTGCAATCAACTTGTGTGTTTGTGTATGTGGTCATAAGAGTATGTTTGTATTCTGCTGATAGCAATGAAGTCTAATAAAGATCAAATATTTTGATAGTCATACATGCTCTAGAAAAAAGAAGGTCATTGTTCCTCTCTACTCATCCCTCATTATAGAGTACAATGCCCCATTTGGCATGTATCTCACAAGACACCTACAACAATTGGAATGGCCACAGAAATACCTCACTAAGAGGATTACTGGCCTCAAACAAATGCCATACGCAGACCAACTCAAAAAACTCCAGCTCTACTAGGTCACATATCGCCTACTCAGAGGCAATCTCTGCCTAACATACAAAGCTATGTCAAACCCAGAGCTGTTGGACATGCTACACTTAAAGAAATCCCAATCTCTCTGAACCACACTCTCCAGGGACCTAAACCTTGTCACCACAATAAACAGAACATGCTGGAGGGATAGATTCCTGTCCCAGAGACTTCCCAAACTCTGGAACAAACTACCCATTCATGTCAAGCAAAGCTCCTCATTGGCCCTCTTAAAAAAAAAAATCTTGACGACTGGTTGGGAAATAGAAAATTCACCCCGGGGATCACTTGTATGGCACTGCTTGACAGGGACACAGGAAAATAATTTTCTTGGGTGGCAAAAGCCAGGGAACCTTTTTGGCTAGTTTTATATAGGCCCAGGGCTGCTAGCTTAGTACCTACCTATGAACATATGAACATATGCCTACCCCAACATTTAATACAGGTCTACCAACATCTTCTCACAAACATACACTGCTGATGTCATCAACATGCCTCCCCCTCAACATTTAACACAGGCCTACCAACATCTTTTCACTAACATACACTGCTGATGTCATCAGCTACAAAGTGTCTGACACTCAAAAAGTGAGACTTGTGCTATGGCACTTACTTATGTTCTGTAGATAGTTAGGTAGGGGTTCTAGTCTCACTGCAATCAGCTTGTGAAGGTGTGTGTGTGTGTGTGTGTGTGTGTGTGTGTGTGTGTGTGTGTGTGTGTGTGTGTGTGCGTGTGTGTGTGTGTGTGTGTGTGTGTGTGTGTGTGTGTATGTGTGTGTGTGTGTATATGTATGTGTGTGTGTTGGTATTCAGTTTGTTTACATTCAAGTTGCCATTTTAGAACAGCATATGAAACATTCCTACTACCATTTTCTTCCCACCAGACACTGCTGATGTCATCGGCTATAAGGTGTTGTCTACTTTAAGAGTCAGATTTGTGCTGTGGTGCTTGCCTTAAGTACTGCTTTCTGCTAAGTAGGGGTTCTAGTCTCACTGTGGTCAACTTGTGAGTGTGTGTTGGTGTTCAGTTAGTTCACATTTAATAAACCATTTTAGAACAGCATGTGAGACATTCCTTCTACCATCTTCTTCTCACCAGACACTGCTGATGTCATAAGCTATAAAGGGATATCTGACACTCTAAAAGCCAGACTTGTGCTATGGTACTTCCATTAAGTAGATAGTTAGGTAGGGGTTCTATTCTCACTATGGTCAACTGGTGGGTGTGTGTTGACAATTTTAAAATGGCATGTGATTCCACAGCTATGTCAGACACTCCTCCAAACATCTTGTAATAGACACCCACAGCATCTGAATAAGCAGTTACAATTGACTCCTACAATCACTTTGAGCTACAGAATGTTGCATGCATGCTTGATTTTACAGTGCTTAATTTTCTACTAATATATATAAGAGCAATACTTTTAATACAATAATTATTATTTTGTGTTGCATACATACCTCTTGCTTCTCTTTCCATTTCTAAATATTCACTTTGGGCTTCCCTGTTCATTGCAATCTCCTGGGCATCTGCAAAATACAGAGGAGAGAAAAACAGAAGAGCATTGTGCATACTAGTCTTGCCTATTTCCAGCTTTGAATGTAATTTAAAGTATCTTTATCTGTATACTTACACAGCTGTGGGATATCAGCAGTTCTAAACTCTTCCAGCCACAGGTTGAGTTCTGACTGCTTGTGCCTTTTCAGGTCATTGAAGTGGCACCTGCATTGCTCTACAGTGCATGGAATGGCAATCACACTGGTGACAGCCTTGGTAAGACTATTCCAAGACTCTGATTTATATGAGACCCAGTACAGTCCCCCTACAATAGCATACAGCTGAGGAGCTTCACAAGGAGCCCATCTACACTTCATCTTTGAGCCCTAAATTAGTCATCTTCCTTTCTTGCTCCTGCCATGTCCACCCATGTCATACAACAACAGTTAAAGTGTTTTCTCACCAATTTGTGATATCACATTTAACGGTCAGTGTGCAAACCACACAGTGATGCTAACTGCATTTGTGTGATGTTAGGCAGAGGGTAACATTGCCAAACAGAGAGGAAGGCAGTTCATGATTTAGGAAGGGTAATGTGACATTTGCTATTAGTTTATAGGTTGAATCATGATGTACCTGCTTCATGAGTTAACTTTTCAGACATGTATTGTGGTGCATAAATTTTATGACCTGACTTTTTTTGGCGGCTTTACACACACTAATAAAAGTAATTTTTACAATGTGGGATTCAAACCCATATAAAATAGACAATACATAAACTTCAGCATAGGTGCTTTTAACGCCTTGCCACATAGGAAGTGCTTGTCAGAAATACTTATTAATTATATAGACACATGAGTGGTTAACAATGTCTGTGTGTGACCTAACAATGTTTGGGATCTGTATTGTTTATCAAATGGCCATTTCACCGAATGTGAAACTGCCGAGCACACTTTCGCAAAATTGCTTTTCACCAAAAAAGCACTTTTGTGAAAGTGTGTTAAAAAAAAAGAAAAACATGGTGGAATGGCTGTTGCTGAGATCGTAGTACAGTGGGGATAAGGGAATATTCCTTTTTCCCCACTGTAGTATGATCTCGGAGTGAGAATATAAAAGTAGGGAGTGTGGGGGTGCATGGGGGGCTTGCCCCCCTGCTTTAACGTGAGTAATATTTTTTTTAATGTTATGTATATATTGCTTTGCACAGTTTAGCGAAAATGCTTTTTCAGTGAAAAGCACTTTCGCTAAAGTGTGTTCAGCTGTTTTTGTTTCAGTTAGGTGGGATTTTGTGAAATAGTACGAGATCCCCTGGTTTATACATTCATGTGTATTTGACTATCATTGAAGTATGAATGCCATCCCAGGGCAGAAAAGACACTTTTAAGTATAGAAACATAATTGTCAGGATACACTCAATCACACGTATAACTCATATGATATCCACTGATGTACATAGTCATTTTTATGCAATACTATATTTATATTCTTCATTTTAATATAAATAACAGTGGAATGGCATTAATGGAATTTGGAGTTTTAATAAAAACAGTCCAAATATGATAAAATAAATAATTGTTTTTTTAAAGCATTATTTGCATCGTTAGTCACCTGCCTTTCTTCAGTTCAGAGGAATCCAACTAGTTCTGGTGAGCGTTACTCTCAGTCTGTTGTTTTATTTTCTTGGTATTAGTGAGAGAAATGAAGATTTTGAAATTTGGAGTTTGCTGGATTGGAACTCTGTATCACCTGTATTGCAGCCATGAACTTACGCCATTTGCAACAGGAAAGGCTGGGCAACAGGTGTATTTTTTAAAGTCATTACTGTGCAAACTGATGATTACAGCTGAGGACATGTTTGTCACACATGCTCATTAGTCATACATACACATATAAGTGTTCAGTGATTAACCATGTATGTGTATAGCATGAAAGTACAGAAAATAAATGTTTAACTGTAGAACCATGATTGTACTGATAACCACAGTTAGATATATGATATATATGATATGTGTATGCTTAATCCACCTGGTATATATAGTTATTTTTATGTATAATTATTTTTATATTGTTATTTTTTTATATAAAGGGCAGTGGACCAGCATTAATAAAACTTGCATTTTGCTGGATTAGAGCCCTGGTTCACCTGTATTGTGGCCATTAACTGGCACTTGTTGCTACAGGAAGAGCTAGGCAACATGTGTATTTTTTTACACTCAGTACTGTGTATGAGTGCTGACCTTCACACAATGCCACTTAGCATATTTGCAAGATGAAAGACCACACATGTTACAATACATCTTTTAGAAATTGATAATCTGCAGGTGTTGTGGAAGCATGTTAACTGCCGCACAACACTGCTTAGAGTGTTTGTGTGATGGAAAGCACAAGATGTAACAATGTAGCTTCTTGAAATTGACAATGTCTGCTTATTGTCTGCAAGTGTTGTAGAACTGCAGATGTTGTGTAAAGTTGGTGACCGCTTTGCAGCACTGCTTAGCATGTTTGCACAATGGAAGGCAAAAGTGATAAAAATTTATCTTTTTAGAAACTGACAGTGTCTGCTTGTTGTCTAGGGCATTATGCTGTGTTTGCATGGAGGTGAGCAATGCGCAAACAAGACAAGCAAAGCTCAATATGTATGTTGCTTATAAAATGTTTTTTCTTAGTTTTCATCATTAAAAAAGAAATGTGGGGCTTGAAATATGGTCTACATCTTGTTTACCAGGTCTGCTACATACACTTGATTCACAGCTGTGATGTATGTTGTCCTTATCATAGAAGCAACTTCCATTAATTTTAATTTATTATTCCATTTCACCATATTTGTGCTAAGCTGCAAATCACACAAATATTAATATTAAAAAAAGGAAACATAAACATTACAAAATACATTTTAACACACCTTACAGATTTTACACCACTCTGGATTTGAACTATAATGCTAATGTACCTGCAATCCACACTAGGAGTGTCTTATCTCCCTTTGCCATGGAAACAACTTTACAGCAGAAAAGCAAATCATGCAATTCCCATTTCCTCCATAATATTAACATGACATATACATGTGCACCCTCTCAGTTGTTTGTACATGTGTTGGTAAAAGATTTATTGCAATGTGTGATCGCACAACCAGTTATGAATATTGTTTGCAGCAGTACAGCTCTGTTTTCTATTTGTAACGTGTTCGTTCTTTTCTTATCTGTGCTGTACTGTCAGACATGCAATGTATAGGTCATTTTGCATCACTGTCCTTTACATGTATGATAAAATGAAATGTCTTTGAAAAACAGTTTTCACCAAAGGCAGGAGAATTTGGCTATTAGTGAACAAAAATGAGAACTGTGTGCTGTTTACTTCCATTTAAAAGCTTACTACAGTTGCTTCTATACTTTGTAAGGGTATTCTGGATGACAAACCCACTGCAGGTAAGGTGTTCTGAATTGTTCCTGTGTCTTTCTTCTCCCTCACACTAATCATTGGCAGCTGCAATTCGTTAGAAACTAATACTGAGGTCATGCCTACACTATATTTACACCTGCTGCACAAAGTGAAAAGTTTAGAATTCAGCAATTTTAATGAATGCATACCTCATTTGCATCTTCACCATACACAGATGCCTGAATCTACACTATAAAAAAGTAACCGTGTAGCTAGGAAATTTGAAGATGGCACACTAATCATTCACAGTTTCAATCTATTAGCAAATAATACTGAGATAGTGCCTACACTATGTCTACACCTGCTATATGAAGTCAAAAGCTTGGAATTCATCAAGTCTAATGAATTCACACTGCATTTGCATTTTTACCATGCTTAGAGGCCCGAATGTACACTAAAAAAGGTGACTGTGTAGCTAGGGAATTTGAAAGTGAGGAGACTTGTGTATTTGGAGAACATAGAAGATTGCTATTCCTTTCGATTTATCTGCAGAGAAGGCTTTTGATCTTGCTAAGGTATGATTATATTTTTCAAATACATTCTAGATTTGTTAACTTTACACAGAAAACTTTTATATACATGCATAAGAAAATTGAAAATGTATCTGTATGCACTTCTTTTGTTCACTGTTGGCATAGGCATTTTGGGCAGGCATTCTTTCTGAGACATACAGCCTATAACTTTCATCACATGTTATTGTTAAAACTGGGTTATCTCACAATTTTCTTATGTTATTTCAGAGAAATGTAATGTACTATATGGCCAATGACACAGGGGGTGTTATGCTTCTAAGATGACCCATAGACACCTCCAGGAGAGTGCTGGGCACAGTGAGAGTTGACTGGCAATCCTATAATGCATGCATAAAGGCAACTGTACCCACCAGGAAGAAGTACAGAACTAACTCAAAAAACTAGCCACCCTGGTGGAATCATAAAATCAATAGGCTGTATAACAGAAGGAAGAAAATCATAGCAAAAGTTAGGAGGTGCAGCACCAAGCGGGATAAAAGCACTCTCATCAAACTAAACAAGCAACTCAGATAACAAATACAGTCTACTAAAGCCAAATTTGAGGTAATTTTGGCCTCCCAGGCCAAGGACAACCACAAAGCATTATTTATCTATGTCCGCAACCTCAAAGGCAATACACAATTGCATGCAGAGCTCATTGAAAATGAACCCACCTATACTGAGCCAGAAGATGTAGCAAACCTTCTGGCTGATAAATTCAGCTCCAACTTTACTCCTCTCTCCCCCTCAACCTTCCCTCAGGAAATATCATCAAAATTAACTCTTCCTAGTCTCACTAAGGAACAGGTCTTTAATGCTCTCTCTATGACCAAGAACACTGCATCAGTGGGCCCAGACAATATCCCAGGATGCCGTCTAAATATCATGAAACATGAGCTATCAGGGCTTCTGGAATTACTATTTAGCTGTAGCCCCCAAACAGGCTTTGTACCTCATGAATGGAGAAAGGCAACAGCCACCCCTCTGCACAAAGGTGGGCCATCTACAGGCCATGGAAACTACAGATCCATAAGTTTCACTACTCTTGTATGTAAACCATGAAAAGAATTACCATGGAGACACTGGACCCAAATCAGTTTAGTTTCATCAAAGGCAGATCATGCTTACTCAACCTGGTGGATTTCTTTGAGAAGAATGAGGGTAAAATGGTTCACACTGCCTACCTTGACCTGACCAAGGCATTTGACATAATACCCACTTCAACATTGTTGATAAACTCAAGAGGTTAGGTACAAACCCGTATGTCACCCAGTAGAGAGCTAACTGCCTCACAGACAGGACCCAGGAAGTTAGAATTGGGGAGCCCACCTCTACAAAAAGGCCAGTCGCAAGTGTTGTCCCTCAGAGATCAGTCCTTGGACTGCTCTTTTTTGGCATTTACTTTTCAGAAGTCAAGGCCAATGTCAATGGTCTCTGGCTGACTAAATATGCAGATGATTGCAAATTAGGAGCTGTCACTGAAGCTCACACTGACACAAATGTTCCTTAGCAAGGGCTAACACTGACAAAAAAATTGGTGTCAGAGCCATGGACTAAAACTGACAAAAAATTGGTGTCAGAGCTATGGACTAAAACTGAATGCCAAGAAATGCTTAATAGTATCTGTAGACTAGTGTGTGTGTGTGTGTGTGTGTGTGTGTGTGTGTGTGTGTGTGTGTGTGTGTGTGTGTGTGTGTGTGTGTGTGTGTGTGTGTGTGTATGTGTTATTTTTTAAGATGTTTTCAAGGTCAGCACATGCATATAAATAGCAGGCATGTGTTAGCTTCAGTGCCATTTTGAGAGTGTAGCCAGAGAGTGATCATATATGAGTGTAATAGCTAGTTTGTTTATAAGTTTATCTAAGTTAAAGTTATTAAGCCTCAATCCTGATGTGTTAGTACATAATAAGGCTGCTTGAACAGAACCCACACTCATCTACTTTATCCTGACTGGACGAGCAACAGTATCCTTTGAGAAGGGAGCCATCCCTGATAACTAACATATTGACAACACACCCCTTAGAGTTGACCCAGTAGTCAGGGACTTAGGGACACACATAGATAGTAATCTAACCTTTGACTATTATGTGTTGACAGTGGTGAGAAAATCATTCTATGTTGCACAACTTATAAACAAAGGAATGGCATCTAAGTCCAAGGAGGTCATTGTTCCACTGTATTCGGCATTCATCAGACCTATCATTGAGTACAATGCCCCCTTTGGTCTGTACCTAACCAGGCATATCCAACAATTGGAATGTCCACAAAAGTTCCAAATTAAAAGAATACAGGGCATAAGTAATATGTCCTATATGGACTGCCTCAAGGCCCTATCCCAGTATTCTGTCTCCTACAGGCTTTTGAGGGGAGATCTATGCCTGGCATGCAGGCCATTGTCAAACCCCACTTTGTTGGACCTCCTCCATATCCACAAAACAAACAACACCAGAATTACCCATTCTAAAGACTTAAACTTTGCCTGTGATATAAATAGGACCTGCTGGACAGATGTATATATTCCAGAGACTACCCCGTCTATGGAATAGGCTCCCCATCCATGTGAAGCTCCTCCTTAACCCAATTCAAGTACAATTTGGACAATTAGATGGAGTAGACAAAGGTAACCTGAAAATAGCTCATCTCCCAGGTCCATGCTTACATTCATCAAGGGTATCAGAACTTGTCAGAGATTTGGGATGCATGGCTAGGCTTAAAAAGGTTCTTCTGGTTGTTAGCTTGGTAAACACCTATGAAACTATGAACCTATACAATTGACTTCTCTGTTGAAAATGTGTATACATTTTGTGAGAATTGTGTTGAAAGCATATGTAACAATTGAATTATGTCATATTCCTTGGTTTGTACAAACGTTTCATTTGCCTGTTTTTGAGGGGGGGGGGGCGGTGAGTGAACCAAGTACCATTTGTGTGTTGCCAACAACAACATGTGTGTTTAAAGAGGTTTGCTCTTGAAGGTGTGTAGTCATCCTGTTATTTCTGTGGTAAACAATACATTGCTAAAGTGGTATTCTTTGTTTTGGACCAAACATTGGTTTGTGTGTGAGTGCAATATGGTACAATCACATAACCTTCAGTTTTAATAACTGAAATGTGTGTCTCCAGTAATTAATGTTGAAAAAATATATTTGTATATGAACAGGAATTTATTATGTGATATATTTATGTATTGCATCCTTCTCTGTTTTATGCACCATAGGATTATTTCACCAAAGCATAGAAATCCACATAAACCTCCTTTCAGTGACCCTGAAAACAGTGTCATAGTGCATGCCTTAGGGTGTCATGGCGGCTTTCTGCTTGAGAGAAGATGTGGGGATATGGCTGACAGAATGTAGATTTGGAACCAGATAGTCAATAATGTGAATGCCATGGGGGGGGGGGCAGCAGGACTTATGATCAGGTGCATCATTGGGCCACTGATATGATTTCATTGGCCCGGAGGAGAAGAGCAGCTGCAGTTGCCTGTGAACAGTTGGCTATAGGGGAAGGTGAGGCTGCTTCAGAGACATCACTAATACCAAATGAAGAGTTCCTGTGCACTGTCAGAGATCCAGAGGGCTCAATGGAAACTGTAGACCAATATGTAATTGATATTGGGGCTGGTGTTTTTGGGAAGACAAGTATGTGTCAGGAGGAGGTTCCAGGTAAACTTACATATGTTAAGTTGTAAGATTTGATAGAACAGTAAGATATAGAACATTTTTATTAATACTTTATGTATTTTTTGGGATGAACCTATTGGGTGAACATGTCAGCCAAGTTTCAGTTAAAATTATTGTTAATGGACAGATAGGTAAAAATTGTGTATTCCCTGTCCCTATTTGTTATTGCAATTGTGATGACCACATCCTTACTTGCATCATTTATTCCAGGACCATCCTTCTTATCAAGTGTGGAGTCATCTGCGCATGGTAAGGCAAACATTTTTCTTTGAATATCGATGAAACATTTTCAGTTATATGCATTTATCTGTATGTGTGATGTGGGTGTAATCAGTGTTGTGTGCATTGCTGTATCATCTGCAATAGTACAAGCAGTGTTAGTTTGTTATCATATAACTTGTTTTATTTAGTGTAGGTTGTGACACTCCACCTCTGGGCCAGTAATCAAGGAGCCTCAATTCCCACCACTGTCGCCTGTGGGGAACGTTCACTGAGAGGATAACAGGTACACACACAAGTGCAGCTCTCTGCATCAAACACAATCAAGCACAATTTCCCTTAAGAGCATACAGGGAGCACAGTTAGTCTGGGTCTGGTTTCTCCCTCTTTCTCCAGATCCTCAGTAAAACTCTTCACTGACACAGCTATAGAGTTGAGATCTTAGCTGAGTGTCCAAGCCAAGACCTCCAGCACCCTCTCTGTCCAACCAGTGCTTCGTGTCCTGCCCAAGTAGCTAACATGCACACTGTTGGAGATTTGATTTACATAAACACACACCTGGGAATGGCTGACACAGGTTTACGAGCTATGCCCCCGTCTGCCCAGACTATAAGGTTGTTACCACTGCCACCAGACACTCCTGCCAGCTACCTTAAGACCCTTACTATGATACCCAATATACTGAGTGAAATGGATATTAATACAGATGGTAGTTTGACTGAGAAGAGCAAGGCTATTAGTAGTGGCCTTTATAGTGTCACCAAATGGATATGTAAATCCTCTCAAAACCCTACAAAGATCAGCCACAATGAAAGGTTTAAAAACAATTAATAATACACAATAAAAGAAGAAGAAAATACTAAGTATATATTCACAGTGACATCAAAGTTCAAAATCACAGGAAATATTTAAAATAACATTGAAGGACAGACTCAGACAAATAAAGAAAGCAATATCTAAACTAAGCTTCACTATATTACTGGCTGAATCTAAGAGGATTACTATTCCCTGCTTACGTAAGAGAGCAAGGCAGGTGATGTGGTGAATCATCTTTCTTGTTGTCAGGCCCAAGACAGAATACAGAATTTTCAGTCTCACTAAGAGACTTCTCAAAATAATATCTAAAATATTACTTCTGGGACTGCTTGCAGAATTACTTCACTTCTGGTCATCTGACTTCTAGTCTCCATGCAAACCCCTGTTACTAGAAGCTGACAGGATGTAACCACCTACCTGTAAAATACACACATAAGAGCTTTTGCTCAGATCTGTGGCAGGTGCTGTAGGTCATAAAACAATTTCATAACTCCATAATTCCAAAGTAGTAATTAGCTCACCCAAAGACAATGCAGAAAGCTTCCTAATATAGACTTTGTGTCTCTGGCTGCATTGAAACCTGTGAGGTAGCATCTTTATGGCCTAGCCCATAAAGTGATTTAATTTCAGATATATTTTAAAGTTTGCTGGACTGAGGTTAACCCCCTGTCTTCCAGTTTCCCCTGTTAAAAAATATACATTTAAACAGTTACAATAGTGCATGTACATTTCTGTTCTCTGCAGTAAGGCACACTTTGGATGCATTTCAAACACAAGCACTTTACAAATACCTTTTCAACATAAACATCTGTACAAATCAGTTTGAAATACACATGATATACAGTTCTAATACAGGCCTGCTGTCCACCATTCACCTGATCCTGGTGTGTCTTTATGTGCCACTTAGCATATGTTTAGGGCAGTTATAGAGGAGCAGGAATGTTCCACTATGGTCCGTGAGAACATGCTTAAAGTTGTAGATGTGGCACAGGCTATGTGTGACTGTCTCCACTATGTAGTCAATTCAATGCACCGGATGAGTGACATGATGGAACGGGCTGTGTCTGTGATGGAACATCTGCTGGGAGGGTTTCATTGCATAAAACAGGTACCGCAGGAGTTTATTAGAACTCCTAATGAAAATGCAAATATTTTTTGGACCTTTCATAGTAAAGAAGTAACAACTATCAACACATAACTAAAAAACTTATGTGCAAGCAATGGGATTGGCATTACTTTTTAAATTAAATAAATATGTCTGTGTAATTGTTTAGTAGAAATGATGTAATGAAGTTATATGCATGTTTTTATTCCAACGTGTAATGGTCTGGGTCTATATTAGAACATCAACATTTCAAAACTTTGAATGTTCTAATACTGACCCGTTTTCAGCGAACACTCAAAGCAACAGAAAACCAAATTTTTTACTAGGGAAAGAATTTGGTTGTCCATTTCTGTTGCTTTGGTATTTTCAGCGCTGTGGTGGAAAGTTATGGGTCGGGTTCAGGTAAGTGTGCAATTGAGCATGGTTAGGTTAGTTAGGGTTAGGGTGTGGGTTAGGTATGTGTGCGATTGTGTGGACGTGAGGGTTAGGGCAGGGTAGGTGAGTTAGGGTTAGGGCATGGGTGAGGTGAGTGTGCGATAGTGACAGAGCTTAGAGTTAGGGTTTGGGTTAAGGTAAGTGGATAGTTAATAGTGTATGTACAGTTTAGTGTAGGGTTAGGTGTATGATTTTTGGTGTATGTGTGTGGATTGCTGTTTGTTTGGTGTGCTTGTGTTGTGTGTATGTGTTTTGGAACAGCAAATTTTTTCCCTACGAAAAAATTTGCTATTCTGTATGTTCGATGTTTTCAACTTTCATTTAATAGGGTTCAATATTAGAACATTCAAAGTTTTGAAACTTTGGTGTTCTAATATAGACCCAATGGTCCAATAGGTGATACAGTGGGACTATAACCAAAAACTATGAAGTACGCTGTCATCCGCAGTCTGGGCGTTACGGGCATCTGTGATGCATGAGGACAGTGGCTATGTGAAATTAGGTAGTTTGATATTGAAAAAACATACCTATATCTACAAATGACATACTTATAGATATTATACACATTATTAAATAAAGCAGCAACAAGGGAATCAAGCCCATAGTTAAGACAACAGAATTTAACAAGTCTTCTTAATTATCCCCATGAGCTAATTATCATAGCAGCTAATACATTGTTATAAAAACATCTATCTGATATATACGGAACAGAGAAATATCTGTAAAATCCACAGCAATCCTCAAGTAGACATAAAATACTGGTACTTACTGTAGGGATCTATGGGCTGCCTCTGCACCTTGGTGACCCTCCTTTGAAGTACCCCCCTCCCCTCCAACCCACACCTTCAACTAGTAATCGCCCCACTGTCTTCTCTTTTTCTCCTGTTCCTACCTCCAACATAAAAAAACTCTTAACTAAACTTAAGCCCACCAAATTAGCAGCAGACAACCTTCCAAGTGAATACCTACAAATTGCAGCGGATGTTCTGGCCTACTCAGTATCCATCTTGATTAACCAATGTCTGTCAGAAAGTTATGTTTCCACACTGTGGAAAGTATCACATATAATTCACCTCCACAAAGGTGGCCCCTCCACAGAACTAACCAATTACCGCTCCATAGCTATTCTCTCTCCACTCTCCAAAATACTAGAGAGTTGCATTCACTCTCAGGTCTCAGACTACCTCCTTAATAATAACCTTTCCAATACTCATCATGGTTTCTGACCAAACCATAGCACCACCACCTCATTTACTAACACTGCCTTTCAGCATAAAAACAGTGGCTATCTCTCCTCAGCTACTTTCCTAGACCTATCTGAAGCATTTGACATGGCCCCAAACAAACAACTCATCACTGTCCTCAATAACCTATCCTTCTCTCAATCAGTCACCAACTGGTTTCAGAGTTACCTGTCTGACCACCAACAATCCATTGTATGGCAGAATGACATATCTCCCCAACTACCTGTCTCTATAGGGGTTCCCCAAGGATCCATCCTTGGACCGCTACTCTTCTCTATTTTCACCAATAATCTAGCCTCTGCCTCCAAACATGGCACACTCATACAATATGCAGATGACTCAACCATCATCTGCTCAGCCCTGTCCCTACCCAAACTGCAAAAAGTCACACAGGAAGCCTTTTCCTCTGTTGAAACTTGGTTATCTGATGCCCAATTAATGCTCAACCCAAACAAAACTAAACTACTCATCTTCCAACCCACCAAACAAACTCAAAACAACTCTCACTTTAACATCACAGCAAAAGACAACACCACTATACACCCAACAGAACACACCAAATTGCTAGGAGTGGAAATAGACAATAAACTAAAATTTGTCATTCACATATCCATGACCATAAAAAAGTCCTCAAAAAACTAGGAGAATTTTACAGAAATAAGCAACTTCTCACCAAAGCAGAAAAGATTTCAGTAACAAATTCCCACCTTATCTGCACCCTACGTTATGCCTCTCCAATATATACCAACCTAAGGCAATGCGATCTGAACAAGCTAGAGACCTGCTACAACAAAATCGCCAAATTCGCCACAGGGGCATCCTACCATAATCACCACTGCCTCTCACTTGCTGAACTGGGCTGGCTTGAACTCCCTCACCTCCTTCAATGGTATCAACTCACACTCGCCCACAAACTAGTAAACCATCCACTAAAAGCCCCATCCCTCCAGAATCTACTCCAACCCTATCGCACCACCACACCACTAAGATCCAGCAACAAAAATCACTTACAGGTCACTAAAGACAATAACTCTGCTGGAGAAGCACTATTCTCTTGCACCATAGCCAAATTATGGAACTCCCTCCCACCCACAATTACCTCCGTACCATCATGCACCCACTTCAAAACTTTACTAAAAGCGCACCTAAAAACATGCTGGCTTTGCCCTTGCAACTCCCCCTCTAATATCACCCACCCCATCCACCCACTACATTTCTTTCCACTCCACTAACTACTTTGATTATAGCAAGGTCGGATGCTCATAAGTCTAACTACTTATTATACATCAGGTACTTCTTAATGTAACAGTTGTTAATGTCTGTTATGTACTTCGCAGATGATAAAGATTCTAGTTGTCTACTGATGTACTATGTTCTTCATCTGTAAATATGTTTGTGATTGTTAATTGCTATGTAAATCCAATGTAACTACTGTCTATATATTTTAACTGTGGAGCTTTTCTCTTCGGGCCTCTGCTGAAAATGGACCTACATCCAGTCAGACACTTCCATTCAACAAATGTAAATAAATAAATAAATAAAGTCCTATATGCAGTTGTATAGACAGGCTTCACCTGCATATGTTAACGGTAAATGAAGGCTGATTTATGGATCATCTGCAACTCTTACTGGTAATTCCTTGCACTCTGTGGTGTAACTATGGGAAGCTACAGATTCCAACACTATCCATATCAATACGTGATGTTGATATTACAGATATTTCTTATTTCATGTCTCCTAACAAAACTGTTATAAACATGTGATGTTGCTATTACTGATATCTCTTCAGTGATAATTCTTAACCATCATGTGCATAATTTAGTGAGGAAATCATTCTATGCTGTGCAAATTTTCAGCAATTGCATGGCATCCAGTTCCAAAGATGTCATTGCTCTTTTATACTCATCCCTCATTAAATCAATCATTGAATACAATGCCCACTTCAGGTATGTACCTGACCAGGCATATGCAACAACTTCAACATCCACTGAGGGTCTTCACTGAAATGATAGCTTGTCTACAAATCAAGTCCTGTGCACAAGGCTGCAAAGTCTTACACTTTTGTTGTCCTACATACTGCTCAGAGGTGGCCACTGCTAGGCTTACAAAGCATCATCTGAGCCAGGCTTAATGCACCTGTTACACATAAAGTGACTATGGTTTGGGAGATGGCAGAATGGTTAAGAAAGGTGTTTCCCTCAAAGACACCAAGTGCAGGGTTTGTTTTTCACGTTTGGGTGCTGACTGGTTATTGACTAGGCATGTAATAGTCTGCCGAGTAGTTGTCTAATACCTTTGTATAATGATAATGCATAAGCATGCCATGCATACTGGTTTTGCCAAAGCCCCACAGAAACCATTTGTACATACAACTGCTATATTCCATCTGTACTGTCATGGAACTGTGGTTCATAATCATTACTGTATGCCTTACATCCTGTAATGGCTACTCGTTTTACTATGTATGTTACTTGTAAAATGTAATATACTACTGTGAAATGCCCTGAAAAGTAAAAATATATGTCCAATGCTATTTCCTTAATTTTGTTAAGCAACATCTGCATACATATTGTTGGTTACTCATAACAATTTACAATATCATGCCTCTTTTGTTACAGATCAGATTTTTGATATGAAATTCTGCAGCACCTACTGTATGGCTGTGCTAACAGACATAAATACATGGGAAACTGGCATTGATTTCCAAAAAAAAAAACTCGGTTTAGGAGAGTATGGATGCAGTCATGGCATCACAAGAGATGGGAATCAGGGAAGCACATTGTCATCTGTGAAGATCACTTTCAGGAAGCTCAGTTTAAAATTGCTCTGTCACTAATTGAATCCACTGGTTTCCAATCATGACTACTGAGACTGAAGCCAAATGCCATACCCACCATTTCCTAGTTCATGCCAAGACTGGCAGAATGTTCCACTTCAGCTGTACACAAACATGAAAGATTATAGGTATGTTCTTTCCCTACATTTGTTTTCAGATGTGCTGACCACTTCATTAGTACTCATTGTGGGTATTTAATAAAATTATTCATTATTCCTTTTCGTTATTGATACATTAGCCCATCAGTTTTTCACCTTTTTAGAAATTACTGTCTTACGTATTTAGCACTATTCCACCAGAGCATATTCATTCCTGAGAACGGTTTGAGGATTGCAACTGATGAAGTACATTCGCATTTGTGGGGCAGTCCACTGCTGTAGTACATTGAGACCAAAGTCACTGACAGTTACTTGCATGGTTGCTATAAAATGAAAGTTAGTCTAATCTGCCACATACATTACTGTTACATGAAATTGCTTCTATTGACAGATTCTGCAGGAGCCAGGCCTGGTGCAGAGCAGTAGTACTTCTACATATGAGAACCCTGAAGAAGAACATATTGTGACAGAGCAAACCAGTGGAGAATTCATAGAGTTCACCTCTGACTGCACTGCTCCTCCTCTGGAACACATATCTGTGTATAATTACTGTATCACCTCCAGACTTTGGTTCTTCGGCTCTGGATGTCTTCTTCCACTCAAACCAAGTTACTGTTATGTAAACTGGCAGTCATTATCTGCTGTATTATTATTATTATTATTATTACTATTATTATTATTATTACTATTATTATTATTATTACTATTATTATTGTTACTATTATTATTATTATTACTATTATTATTATTGTTACTATTATTATTATTATTATTATTACTATTATTATTACTATTATTATTATTATTGTTACTATTATTATTATTATTACTATTATTGTTATTATTGTTACTATTATTATTATTATTATTACTATTATTATTATTACTATTATTATTATTGTTGTTATTATTATTATTATTATTATTACCATTATTATCTCATGCTAATTGTTTTTTTATCCTATATACCTAAGTTCAGATTTTTCTTTCATTAGAGAACTTAAGTATTAGGACAGTATTTTGAGGGGGAGTGTACCACAGTTGTTGCATCGCTTCTTGTGGACTTTTCTTGAACATGGACACCATGGGACCAGATTCCTGAATGCCTACACTAAGCATACACATAGTCTGCATGATTTGTATTCAAGAACATCCCTACCACATGTGTGTGCTGTCTATTCACTCAGAAAGGTTACATTAAGTGTAGATGTAGTCTACACATTCTGGTAACACTCATGAATCCCTGTCGATACTTAAGATTGCAAGAAATTTAGTTGGAAAAAATAAATTAGGAGAAAGAAGGTGGGAGTTATGCTTGTGTTGTCTATTCACTCAGAATGGTGTATGCTTAATGTAGGCATTCATGAATCCGGGCCCATGATTTTTTGGTGTGGTTGTTAAGCTCAAATGACACATGCCAAAGTGGGCCTGGTATGTGAAATGTTATCATCACTAATTTACATATTTCCATGGTTAATGATGATGTCTCACAATCATCTTATGCATCAGTGTAAACCCAGTGAGCTGATATCAAATGTCATTATTACAACATATTGCTATATCTTCTTACCTGGTAAATATTCATCAATCTTATTTTCTAGGCTGTGTCAACAGCTGCAGTACAGACACACATGCCAAAATGAGGTAGTGAGTAATGTAGACATGTCAAATCACTGATGCTAAGAGTGCAAACACAAAGGGGAGTACAAGTAGACATTTTGAGTATCAAAACTTAAAACAGTTCAAACAGGTATACAGCTCCAGAAACTGGCACAAATGCAAGTATTCATTGATTCTAAATCGTTAGGTAGTGATGATACAGAACTGTCAGGTAGTGTCATGGCTAAGAATCAGATTCTGAATGGAGGTCCAACACAAGCAGGGCAAGAGGTCCTGAATTTGTTGATCTTTCAAGAGAGATATTACATTATTTGTGTTATTCCTGTAACATAATACTGACTGGTAAAGATGTTGTTGTATCAAACATTTAATGAAATTTACAGCACTGTTGCATCATATGTACAGACATTTTATCACTTGTCGCTGGCTTAGTGTTAGCTCTCACACTTAGATGTCCTATGCTATCTCATTCCTTATTTTACAAAGATGAATAAAGTATTTACTTGACTGTCGTTTCATGCCTTTCAGTCTTGTACTTATAGGCAAGTGTAGATTTTCCAAATTATCTAACCATGACAGGAATTTAGCAACTTTTATCACTCACTAGTCCAAAGAAACTGTTGAGCAGGAAGTTGCTACAAAGGAGAAGTCCATTCTTAGTCAGTGGTCAAGGAACATAATCTACCCCAACAACAAAAGTCTGTAATGTGTTGATTGATATAATTTGTCTCGTCTTCCAAATTGCCAGGTACACTGAAATTCAACAAGATACCTCCACGGAACAACGGTGACCATGTCTTCTCTTTCAGACATCTTTACTCAAAATGCTAAATACCTGCTTAATTTGCCTGATCACCAGTTGTGTATTTCTATATGAAATGCTTGGGTCCTTTGCTGAGTTACTTCAGGTTTGTGAATATGGCCACAGACAATGTTTCAGCACACAGCCAAAAATAGGTAACCATGCTTGCTGATAACTTACTGATTTGTATATCTGTGGCCTAATTGTCATTTGGTTACTGCAGCTGTTTTACATAGGAGGACATTCCATTTCATTCAATGCTACTTCCTGATACCTGCTATGAAGTGTGGACCAGACACCAGAAATGGATTTTCTCTAAGATTTGTTCACATGCAGTTAAAGTAGCTAGTGATGTACGATGCTGCTCACCTTGACACACAGCCAAGCTTATTTCACAATCACAGATGGACCTACAGTTAAACAATATTATTGGCATGCAGCTCATTCAAGTTTGCAGATGTTTATCAGTGCAATGTTTATTTGATTCCTGCTATGAGCAATGTCAAATTATACAGTGAGGAAGACTGTTCCATCAGTTTGCGTTCATTCATAGGTGCATTACACTTGTTAAGTGTGTTGTATGGATGCCAAGAGCACAGTATAGTTATCAGTATTCCTTTGTGTCTGTAATACGTTACACATCCATGCTATATACCATGTCCATGTACAAATGTACAGTAATATTTTCTATGTTGATTATGTTGCACTTCCATTGTAATTTTGACTAATGCTTCATCTGTTATACTACAGAGTAATGAGGTAAACAACTCCTACTCCACGGAAGTGGAAGGACTACAGAGATCACTTATATATCTCCAGGTGCACACCATCAAGGTTGTGCGCATTACTACAGAGATTGCTTATATATCTCCAGGTGCACACCATCAAGGCTGTGAGCATCACTACAGAGATCACTTCTATATCTCCAGGTGCACACCATCAAGGTTGTGAGCATTACTACAAAGATCGCTTATATATCTCCGGGTACACACCATCAAGGCTGTGAGCATCCCTACAGAGATCGCTTATATATCTACAGGTGCACACCATCAAAGTTGTGAGCATCACTACAGAGATGGCTTATATATCTCCAGGCGCACACCATCAAGGCTGTGAGCATCACTACAGAGATGGTTTATATATCTTTAGGTGCACACCATCAAGGTTGTGAGCATTATTACAGAGATGGCTTATATATCTCCAGGTGCACACCATCAAGGCTGTGAGCGTCACTGCAGAGATGGCTTATATATCTCCAGGTGCACACCATCAAGGCTGTGAGCATCACTACAGAGATTGTTTATATATCTCCAGGTGCACACCATCAAGGTTGAGATCATCACTTATAAATGCCTTAGGGCAGATAGCCTAGTATAAACCTATGAACCTATATGGGAGATCGTAGGTTTATCCCGGGAATCATCTCTGTGTCACTGCTGGACAGAGGCACAACAAACTAATGGGCACAGTATTTTTTCATATAAGGGGTGGCGTAAGCCACAAAAATTTGGGCTAGGCTTATAAATGCCTTAGGGCAGATAGCCTAGTATAAACCTATGAACCTATGAACTCCAGAGATCACTTATATATCTCCAGGTGCACACCATCAAGGTTGTGAGCATCACAACAGACCATCACTGTGCCATCCGGAAGTACCTTCAACAGAGTCAACTTGATGTGAAGCACTGGTATGATGCATGGCATATTACCAAAGATGCATGTGAATGCCAGAAATATCGCTATAGTTTTCCAACTGCACTCTTTTGATGTCTAATACATTCAATGTTCATAGAACAAGTATCAGCCTGTGTGTACTTAATTCAAATGAGAAGAACATAGATTTTATATTGATTAATATGTTGTTATGGTCAGAATAGTAGCCTGTAGGAAAGTAGTTGCTTTTTGCTTAGCATTAAGATACACGATGCATCCTTCCTTCATGATAGACATAAGGGCATCTACTAGCTAACATATCTATGTTGTTTATAACATAGGTATTAAAAAGTGGAGGAACATGGACAGAGTCTTGACTGTGAGGCTTTGTTGCAGTGGACACAGATCATTAACAGCCATGTCTACTGGCACATTATTTCAAGCACTGACAATAAGAGATGTAAAGGAGAAGTGGTCATCCCTACAAAACCATGTGTGCGATATCCACACACAGCACAATGAGGCTTATTCGCAATGCAGCCAAGGAGATTTAGGAGAACACATGGATTTGGAAAGGTGCATACCAGTTACACTTGCACGTTGTACTCACCTCAAGTTGTCATTTCACAATAAGCAGTCCTCTATGTAATTTTTCTTACTCTTTTCAGGATCAAACTCTTACAAGCTGCTGGACGGGATTGTGACTAACCTAACTCTACTACATGACCTGCCACAAGTTTCGCAAGCTGATGGAACTGTTTCTTCAGAATCATTTCACTGAGTGCTCACCTTCTTCACTCCCGTGATGGTCTGCTTCTTCTATGACAGTATCCATGCAATGCAATGCAATGTGATCACTCTTTTGATGTCTAAT
This sequence comes from Protopterus annectens, assembly GCF_019279795.1. Classification (NCBI taxonomy): domain Eukaryota; kingdom Metazoa; phylum Chordata; order Ceratodontiformes; family Protopteridae; genus Protopterus; species Protopterus annectens. The sequence goes on along the minus strand of NC_056735.1, from coordinate 670,416,900 downwards.
ACATTCAATGTTCATAGAACAAGCATCAGACTGTGTATACTTAATTCGAATGACAAGTAGACTCTGCCTAGATATGAGTGCAGGTACATGTAAGCAGTAGTTGTACAGACTGCTCTGGGGAGAATCTATACAGAATATAAGTAAAATTAGACAATTTAATTCATTTCTAGCCTAACCAGAATTAAAAACAAATTAATGCTGGGTTATGTATTCAAAGTCATTAAAAAAATGTTAGGAGACTAATTTGGCAACTGAATTTGAATATTTCTTTTTTTTTTTTAAACAAGTTTATTATTTTTAACATACAAAATAAATATTATAACAATCTTATACAAGCAGTTAATATATAAACATTTATAACATTTGATAAAATAACTAAAGTATTTACAAAGACATCCACTGTAAATCAAATCAATTAATTAAACTGTAACATCTTACTAATGAAGCTAAGACTGTTTTAACAAGTTTTGTAAGGTATCCCATATATTATAGTAAGATGTTTTCCTAATGGTTCTTGACTTTATTGTCATTAGTTCCATATGACACACTTCAATCATAACATTTTTAAATTCATTAAATGAAGGAGGAGTATCTGAAATCCAGTTTCTGGTTATTATTTTTCTAGCCACTGCTAGAATTGACCATAATAAAGGAAGTTTAACTTTTTTAACACATTTAGGAACAGGGGTGTTAAATAATATAAGTGATTTAGAGACTATGAAATTCTCTGTGAAAAGAGCCTGCAAAAAATCATTGATTAACATCCAATATTCCTTCAGTTTTATACAATCGTAAAACATATGTGCCCAATCAGCATTTATTTCTACAGTAAATCTCTTACATATGTTGTCTTTATTGTTTATTTTATTCATCATTAAGGGTGTATAGAAAGATCTATGTAAAAAATTCCATGTAAAAAGTCTCCAATTAATAGAAGAAGTAGTTTTATAAGCAGATTCCAATATATATTGTTTATCTTGTTGTTTTGGTGATTCACCATTAATGGAAATGAAATAATTCCAGTAATTATCTGAACTATAATAGGTTTCATCTCTAATAATTTTATGTATGTGTGAGAGCTTGCCTTTATCAGAAACCCTATGTTGTAAATTTAATATTAAGTAGTCAATCAGAATTGGGACAGATTCTTTAACTATTAAAGACATTAAATCAAGTTTATTAATAAGATGTTGTCTAAAAGTCTGAATCTCTAACCAACATGTTTCTCTCAAATCAAATTCTTGCTTTAAGAAGTCTAAATTTTTTACTTTATTGTCAGACAGCATCTGATACCAGTACTTTAAATTATTCTCTGTGACTAGAAGAGTTCTTTCAGAGGTGGATGATAAAAGAATACCTTGTGTATACATTATAGGAAATAAGATAAAATTCCATTCCTTATACTTAGGATGTATATATATAAAATTATGATATCTAATAATAATATTTAATGGGTAACTAGCTATATATTTTGGTGTAATAGATTAGGTACAAAACTCTTTTAGTAACCATAACATGGGATTGTTTATAATAGTATTTTTGTGTATTAATGATATTTTTGTGAAGTGCATGCTAATTAATTCCCAATATTCCTTCCATTTTGCAACATATGACTGATCTATTAGCAATGTTATAACTTTTATAATAGAAGAGATAGCATATAAATTAAATTCTGGAAATGATATGCCCCCTTGAGACCAACTATTAGTATGTTTCTTTAATGCAATCCTAGGTCTATTAGGTGCCCATAAGAAATTTAACATTTGTGAATTTAATTTCTTAATAATTATTTTTGCAGGTGGGAGTATTATTGATTGTATTATGTATAATATCTTTGGGAATATTATCATTTTAATAATTGTGAGTCTTTCTTCCATGGTAAAAAACATATTGTTCCAGCTATTGAAATGAATTTGTATATTATGAAGACAATTACTATAATTGCCTAAATAAGTTATTTGACCTGAATTGGGTATGTATTTGAGAAAATCATTAGTGAGAACATTTTTCCCTGCGTATATTGGTAATATTTTAGTTTTTTCTTCATTAAATATCAAACCAGAAATATTCTTGAAATCTGTCATCTTGTCAATTAATGACCGCATAGAAGAATTTGTTCCTGCTGATGTAATTAGAACATCATCTGCAAAAAGTTGGATTTTAGATATTGTATTTTCATCTATATCAAATCCTTCTATATCATTGCTGTTTCTAATCAAATTAGCCCAAGGCTCCATTATTAAAGTAAATAATAATGGTGAAAGTGGACACCCTTGTTTTGTACCTTTTAATATGGGTATTTTTTGTGAGACATATGTTCTTATTTTAATGTAAGCCAATGCTCCTTTATATAGATGTTCAATTAAATTCACAAATGTATCAGAGAAATTTGTACACTTCAATAAGATAAACAAATAGTCCCAACTTACTGAGTCAAATGCTGAACTTATATCAAGGCTGATGAGTGTCAAATCTTTCTTTTTTCTGTTTGCATAATCAATTAGAGTTAAAGTTCTCCTTATATTATCAAAAGTATTTCTATTTATAATAAAGCCTGTCTGATCTATATCTATTATACTTGGAATGATTGTCTTTAATCTGTCAGCAAATATATTCATGAACATTTTATAGTCAACGTTAAGTAATGAAATAGGTCTATATGAAGTGCATCTAGTTGGATCTTTATTGGGTTTCAAAATTGGTGAAATAAATGTGTATTGCCAGGATGGGGGAATTGACAACTCATTTTGAGCTGAAATGAAAACCTTATGTATTAATGAGTAGGTATTCTTAGGAAGGATTTTATAAATCTCAGGAATAATACCACCATTACCTGGTGCTTTGTTTGATTTAAGTTTATTTATTTGTGTGATAACCTCTGTATATGAAATATTTTTATCTATTAATCTAGTCTGTTGTTTATTAAGTTTTTTGTTCATGTTTGTAATTATAAAGTTCTTTATTTTATCTTTAGAATCCATATTAATGTTATTATGGTTAATGTTATGAAAGTGATTTCTAAATTCATCTAATATTTCTGGTAAACTAGAGACGTTCTTCTTTTTCCTTGGAGAGAAAATTTCTTTGATGTGAGTTTGTTTATTCAGCCTTTTTGTTTTATTTTTAAGTCTATGTAAATATTTGGGACTTATTGAGTAAGACAAAAATTTATATTTCTCTAATGTTATTTTGACTTTGTGACTTAAAATTTCTTTGTATTTCTCATTCAATTTATTTATTTCCTCAATGACTTTTTTGTCCATAATATTTTCCTTATTATTATGTTTATATGAGTCTAATTTGTGTTGAATGTCTATTAATTCCTTGTCCCAAGATTTCCTTTTATTATTATACTGATACTTTGTCCATATAAATATTATACTGATACTTTGTCCATATAAATATGATTTTAGAGCATCCCAAATGTAAATAATGGAGACGTCAGGTGTAGTGTTTAAGTCTAAGAAATGTTGCACCTCTGTAAGTATATAATCTTTATAATCTTTTAGTTGCATTAGGTATGCTGGTATTCTTTTGATCTGAACATTATAAGTAATATTTACCATAAATTCGAAGACAATTGAATTATGATCTGATATAGGACATGAAATGATCTTAGAATTAATTAAGTCTGTTACCAGTTGGATAGAAATAAAGACTCTATCTATTCTTGAATAAGTTTTATGTCTATTAGAAAAAAAAGTATATGGTAATGATTTAGAATCTGTCTGATTATTAATATCATTCAAATGGTATAAATTAATGAAATCCTTTAAATGTTTTGCATTGGATGTGATTTTCCTTTTTCCTATAGTAGTAGTATCTTTTTCATGCAGGATACAGTTAAAATCTCCTGCTAAAATAATATCTCCTTTAGAAAATGATATAATCTTATTGAGATGGTGTTTCACTGTATTATTGCCAATTCCTGGTATCCAGTATACATTAATGAATGTATATATTTTCCCATTAATCTGTATTGTAACCATGCAGAACATTCCTTTGTCATCTTTATATGACTTAATAGTTTTAGGTATGGGCATATTTTTGTTCCATAAGATAGCCACTCCTCTTTTTTTTCTGTGTGTGTTCTGAGCTAACCAAGACTGTATATTTATTAGTGGCTAATTTATCTATATCTTTTTTCAGGAGATGTGTTTCCTGAAGGAATATTAAGTTGGCTCTATGCAGATTAATATATCTCATTAAACTTGTCCTTTTACATGGGTTATTCAATCCATTAATGTTTAAAGAAATTCCTTTTAAAGTTACCATTTAACTTTTATAAACATATAAAACTTATAATCAGAATAACATTTACTAAAGTAAGTATTATTATTATGTCTCCTCCTTTAGGTGTTCTATTAATTATAGCTGTATTTAGTGAAAATCTTATGGAATTTTGTGAGATTTTAACTTTTATTTGTAGTGACAATGAGTTTATAAAATGTGATGTGGATGTCAAAACTATATACACATGACAATAATCAGGTGAAAATATTGTTTTGATTAAACAATGCATCCAGCCTGGAGTTAAAAACTCCAACTTCGAGTAGCAAATACCACTCAAGTTATCCCCCTATCCTAAGCAGCAGTACTCCAGCTGCCACCAAATTAATTCAATACTAACTATTATTAACTAAAGTTAACCTCATTTATTTTGATTATCTATTATAGCAAGGCTTAAACAATTTATATAACAGCTTTGTATAATCATATAAAACTTTTATAATCAACTTAATAATGCTATGTACATCTATTCTATATAATGAATTCATTATCATAATAGCATTCTAACAATCTTGAAAGTGGGAGCAGAGAAGAGAGAAAAAAAAAAAAAGGATACCCATTTGGCAGTTTAATAAAAATTTGTAATGATAGGTTCTTATTATATGTTTATGCTCATTTGAATTCAATAACATTTGTTATCTCAGGCTATTATGACTCAGACATTAGAAGCTTCCTTCTCTTACTTATTCTTACCATTTAAATAAAAATGATTATTCTCAGTATATAAGTTAAAAGAACATACTACAAAGCAATATTGATCCCTAGTTATGCATAAACCATTGTGATGAAAGCCAGCTGTATCTTATATATCTGCACTGCAGCTTTAAAATGTATCACATGACATTTTCTTCTGAAATAAAATCATAATAATGCACATACTTGTTTATGTTAGTTAAGATAAATGCATTATAATATTATATATCCTTAAATTATAAGCATCCATATGCATTAAAGTGCAGCAATTATATAAGCTTTCAGAGTCATATGTGCATGAGTTTTAGCTTCTATGCCTTCTAAATTATCTCATTTGTTTACTATGGCATATTAAGCCATTTAAAATCATTATAACTTTTACATTTTATAAGTTACATCTTAAATAAGTAAATTATTATAAAGAAAAACTCACATTTTGTTGTCATAAAGTTAGTTTTTCATCACAATACCGCATTTACAGCAGTTCTACTTCCTGAAACAGTTTACTTCTTGAATTTGCGATGAGTCTGTGTGAAATCAGAGGTCAAAGTTCAAAATGGCTGCTTTCAGCTTCTCTGCGTATTTTCTGGATGTTGAAGCTTTTAAAATGGCTCGAGGACACTATTCACGAGGATACCTATAACTTAAATTGTCTCTTATAACATTCTGGCGGGAATTTTAATAAAAGTAAGTGACAAACATTCATTTTGAAATGCAAATGGATTTATACAGTGTAAAACCTTCTCGAAACACTTCACAAGTCATTGCAGTCTCTATGGCAGTGAAACCAAGCCTTCAATTATTTAACATAAACATTACTTATATTTATGTGTCCCATTTCATTTTCTCATTCAGAGTATGTTACAAACACATATCAGTATTATCAGAACCTTGTTACCTTATAAGTGAAAAAAAAAAGTACCTACAAAGATATTTACTTGCTGTTTGTTTTAATAAAGTAAAACCTGAGACATATTACTTACAACTGCTTTAGTTCTAGTCAACTGCAGTTATATCATGATATATTATTTAATATCATGTATTTAAGCAATTTAGTCATAGTATAATATATAGCAGTAATATTTAAACAGCATAAATAATTTTAAAGAAATAGTAGATTATGTTTCCCCTTTTTCCCTTCTTTTCATCTATCCCCACCCCCACCCTGCCCTCCCTCTCCCCCCTCTATATGTTTAGTTTAAAGAGAATGCTATTATTTAAAATAAGAAAAGAAAGGAAATATATCATATTACTAACCTTAGGTCTCTTTGTCACAAAAGAGAAACAAGTTGATTTATATCAGGTTATTTGTTCCTCAGGAAGTTTGATTATTCATAAAACAAACTTCAGTTCTTGCACATTAAAATAACTTTGTACAAATCATTAAGATATTTGTGGTTTTCTTGTAAATGCAGAAACTGTAATTAAAGAGTTCAAAGAAATATAAAAGTAATTTGTTTTTTATTCTTTTTTGTTTCTCTGATGTCTTCCAAGAAGTTCCTGTTGCCATTCTCTTTAACAAAGGACTTGCCCATTCCATATCCTCTATTTTATCTAATATTTTATTTTTTTTAATATACAGCAAAGCAGAGTCCAAGTCTTCAAAAATTCTAGGGCCATCAGGTAAAAAGATTTTTAGTTTGGAAGGAAATAAAAGATGAGTTTTGAACTGTGCTTTCTTAAGCTCTCTTATTAATGGTAAAAAGACCTTTCTTTTTGATATTGCCAAAGAAGAATAGTCATTGTCAAAGCGCACAGTTTAGCCCATGCAGATTTTAACACCATCTCCTTGTCATAAGATGATAAAAATCTTACAATAACTGATCTAGGATACTTTTTATTTGTATTAGAAATAGATAAAGACCTATGGGCTCTTTCAATGCCAAAAGAAAATGCCTCTGACAGATATAAAGTTTTGGGAAGCCAAGTATTTAAAAAAGATGTAATGTTATTACCTTCTGTATGTTCTGGCAGTCCAAAAATCCTTATATTGTTGCGTCTGGATTTGTTTTCCAAGTCATCTAGTTTGGATTGAAGGTGCGTGTTCTGTTTCAATAAGAATTCAGTGTTTATTTCTTCTTCCTTAATTCTGTTGTCCATATCATTAAGTGTCTCTTCTATACCTGTTATCTGAGCTTTCTGATGTTGTAGATCTTGGTGTAGCACATCCATTGTTTTGTGGTTTTCTCTATAAAGTTATCAATTTTAACATCCAGTCTGTCCATTTTAGTTGTTAGTTGCTGTATAGTTGATAATAATGTCTGAAGCTCTTTCTTAATGCTGGAATCCTGACTGTTAGCCTTGCTGGAACTCATTCTGAACAGAAGTGATGAGAGAGAAATTTCCAAAAAGATTTCTGACAGGAAAATTAGTTAAATTTTCTTTCTTTTTTAGATATTATTCAAGATACTGATATTCCAAACGTTTTTAGAAAGAAAATTATTCCATTAGTTGAATTTTGAAGTAATAATTTCCTGTTAATGTAGTTATGTTGGTGGAGCTGAAGAAATCTGCTGCTATCCTGTGTTCATCCTTGGCCACGCCCCCAAATTTGAATATTTCTGACATGAGGTAAGTCTAGTGCAAAATGACATACTGATGGCTTTCTCATACTGAGTGTTTGTTTGAGCAGTGCCAGATAAATTTAATTGTTAAACTTTATTTTATTGGGATCATGACCTAGTGGTTGAATGATTAAATGATTCAAATTTTGGCATATTCTTCAACTGAACAAATAGATATGCTAGAGAAAACACAATGTCTTATAATTACAGCAACCATGGTCAAATAATTTCTAGTAGTTATGTCAACTGGAAACATTGTCCTTCGTGCATTTTTTTGTAAGAATACAATGCTAGACGGTATTGTTGCACTTAACCATGATTACTATTCAGCCGCTATGGTAACACTGTTATTTCAATTGATCAATTTACTGTGGAGGCAGACTTAAGGACCATGGTGCAATAATACACTTTTCATTACTCTGAACTAGAAGGCAAAGGGCAGTAGTAACATTTGCCACTTGTTCATTTCTGACTAAAAACATACAATATGTCCATCTGTCCATCCATCCCTCCATTCAGGTTATAGCTGGTAGCACATCACTTTAACCATAACTTATAGGATGCAGAAAAAAAATTGGGGACCTGCAGTGGTGAGTTTCTTACTCCAGGCACCATGGAGGACAGCCAGTCATGAAACTGGCTAAAACTCATACGACATATAGTAAGTTACTATGCAGTTGTTGTAGACTCATCAGAAAACACAGTGTAGTTCATTATCTCAATATACCTGCCATTAGGAAACTGTTATCATAGCAAGAGAAAACAGGTAAAGTTGTTGAATACTCCAGTGTTGATTAATCAGTCAATGAGCTTCTAACCAGTGTGTGACTACTACTCTAATAACCAGTATTACTCAGATCCCTTTAACTCACAGACACGTAACCATTGCAGCACTGACCCGCCCAAACTCATTACTCAGAACACACTTGTGCATACTATTGCAACCATCCACCTAAGCCTGCACTCAATGGACATTATTTCCAGCCTCTTGGCAGTTTTTTCACCATTGATGGATATACACACACATACCTTGCATCTATCACTCTCATAAGCTACATATTACTGAGGAAAATAATTGCGCCTTTTTGGTGCACCTTTTACCCATTTTACATCATCGTATTATGTTAGTGTACAATATAGATTTAACCTGTGAACAGGTAAACTGCATAGATTGGCCACAGAGAACTTTTTGTAGTCGCCCATGTAATACATTACATAAAACAGCTGGAATGGTAGTGTTAAGGGCCATGGCACGTGATAATACATTAGGTAATGCTTACAAAAACTGCACATAGGCAGCAAAGGTAAAAGAAATTTAAAATATAATGCTTATAAATGTGATAACATCATTTTAACACACTTTCTTATCTGTTCTACAGATTACATTGATGACCTGTTTTCATCAGTATTCCATGCTAGCTATGAGTTCACTGCCACGCTGAGGGTGACTCAAGTGAGAAGCCATCATTCCAAAGTTCAAAGTTCAAGAAGTACAGCAAGAATACCTGCTATCAGCCTTCTGCTTGAGATACCAAAAAATCATGTTGCCATAACAGTTCATGATTTTGAATACAATGGAGTACATTAATGCAGCTGATATAACAGTATATACATTATTTCATAGACTGTTTGACACTGAACCATCCACAACAAGACACATCACTGTAATACTGACATTGTAATACTGTGCAACGTCTGATGTCCATTGCCATAGGTTATTGTTTCTGTGAGATCAATATGATCCATGTAATGTGGATGGTCTTGCAATAGTTAAAAGTCTGAAAAATGAAAGTTATAGTTATTAACAAGTGTGACTGAATTTTCTTATATGCATTCCCTCTTCAATGTTGTCATATTTGTGCAGACTCTTCAATACAGAATATAACTAAACTTACAATTGAATTCTAAGATTGTAGTCAACTGGTACAACTGAAACTTGTTACTGACTGCACTGAAATTCTCAAGTTTTAGTAACAGAATGCTGAAATATGATTATGTAATGCATTGATTCACAACATTGTATCACAGTACATATTTCTAAGTGCATTAATTGTATTATATTAATAATGAAATTTCTGCCTTGTTATCTTTATTATATACACTAAGGGCAACAGCAGAATGACACATATGTCAGCTTGAAGCGAAACATAAACATTGAGGACTTTGGTGCCACGTGTCCACATACACATGGAAGTGCACTTCTCATACTACTATGTAGTACAGTTAATGAAAGATGCATAAGTTCAGGTCTTACAAAGCATTTGGCCACCTTCCATACAAGGCGCAACACAACTGCTGCTTGCAGTCAAAAGTGAGCAATGCACCTGTGTGTCATATAAAGTATTCATGTATTTTCTGGTATAATGGCAGTTGGAGCCAATATTCCTCACTTCAGTGTAAATCATTGGTATGGCATACCTCAGCAGGGTACATTTGGGAATAACAAGACAGAAAAGCAACGGACAAGTGCCTTTTTTAGGCAAGGTTGAAATGACAAATTCACCACCGTAACAGGAACAGGCAAGCAAAAACTGAGGGTAATGTTACTCAGTGCTAGAAGTCTAAATCTCAAAATGCACTCACTCGAGGCACTCCTTAAAATGGAAAACATTGATATCTGTGCAGTGACTGAGACCTGGTTCAAGGCTCCAGAGAGCACCCCTGCACTACCAGGTTATAACTCATGCCATGTAACCTGGACCGGAACACCAAAAGCAGAGGTGTGCCCATATTCATTAAGGATATCTACACCTCCAGGCTAGTTGCTCAGCATAATGGTTCCGGGGTTATCCAAGTGCAACTAACTCTGGGCAAAACTGCAATCCAAATTGTAGCTTGCTACAGATCACCCACCATACCCCAGGATTCCCACTCCTCCTTTCTTGATGTACTGGAAAATATTAGGGTTCAACAAAACACCCTAATAATGGGCGATTTCAACTACCCCACCATTAACTGGGAAAACTACTCATGTACCAACTTCTTCACACAACGCTTTCTGGAATTCATAAACTCCAGTCCTCTGGATCAACTTATCCACACCCCCACCAGGTGCAACAATATCCTAGACCTAGTCATTACCAACATGAGTGACCGGTATTCCACACCTGAAGTCAACTCCTCATTGGTCCGATCCAATGATAAGCTAATCACCCTTGATATACACATCCCACCCCACCCCCCTTTAAGGAAACCATGGTAAAAAAATTCTCCAAAGCCAACTTCATGCTTCTTAAGACAGAAGGGGTGAACTTCATGACACCCATGCAGATGGACAATACAGTTATGACTGCTGAGTCCTACACAAATGCACTCTATAAGCACTTACATGAGTGCATCATGCTATCCCAAATAGAACCAAGACGCTATCCTCCAAAAAAGGAAACCAATCTGGTGGTCCCCTGCCATAAGCAAACTGTACAACAGAAGGAAGAAATTGTTGCAAAACAGAGTAAAATCCCATGAGTGGAGGAGCTCCCTGGTCAGACTCAGTAAGAAGCTGAGATCCCTTATAAGATCCTCCAAAGCAAGCTACAAAAACAAAATCACCACAGATTCTAAGGACAACCACAAAACATTCTATAGCTATGTCAAGAATCTCAATGGTAACACCCAGATCTGCTCTGAGTTACAGCACAACGGCATGAAAATTACAGAACCAACTGATATTGCCAACATCCCGGCAGATAGGTTCATTGCTAACTTTACCCTCTTCACCCCCTACAGGGCCCATATCTATACAGGAAGAATGCAGAGTCCCTGTAATCACAGCTATGCAGGTAAAAGCTGCACTCTCTAAAGCCAAAAACACAGCATCCATGGGACTGGACAACATCTCAGGCTGCATTTTACACGAACTTCAGAATGAACTGGCTCCCCACCTAAGCACCATGTTCAGTCATAGCCTCACATCTGGCTTTGTGCCCACTGAATGGCGTACATCAACTGTTATCCCACTCCACAAAGGGGGAGCCACCACTGATCCCGGGAACTATTGCCCTATTAGCCTGACGAGCCTGGACTGCAAGGCCATGGAACGTATCATCATGGAACTCATAAACAAAGACATTGGTAACCTCCAAACTCTGGATCCCACCCAGTTCAGGTTTGTGAAAGGCAGAGCATGCATCCTGAACCTGATCAACTTCTTTGAGGCAGTCACCAAAGCCATAGATGAGGGTAAGGTGGATCACACAGCCTATCATGACCTCGCCAAGGCTTTTGACACCATCCCCCATTCTGGAATGAATGCTAAACTCACTAAACTAGGTATAAATCCCTACGTCACAAGATGGGTTGCCAACTAGCTCACTGACAGAACCCAAACTGTAAAAGTTGCCCACTCCAAATCTGACCTCAAACCAGTGACAAGTTGAGTACCACAGGGTTCAGTCCTGGGACCTCTCCTGTTTTGTATCTACTTCTCTGAAGTACAGGCTAACACAGAAGGCCTCTGGTTAACAAAGTTTGCAGATGACTGCAAACTAGGAGCCATAGTTGAGTCCCCAAATGATGTGGAAATCCTACAGAAGGGCCTCACTGAGACAGATGCCTGGTGTCAGAGCCATAGCCTCAAGCTCAATGCCAAAAAGTGCATTGTCATCTCCTTTTGTAAAAACTCTGCACCCATGAACTACTACGTAGACAGCAGCCTACTTAACACTGAATGTGGAATAACAGACCTTGGGACCAGGGTGGACAGTAGTCTCTCCTTTGATAGTCACATCGCCACAGTAGTCAGGAAGTCCTTCTATGTGGCACACCTCATTATAAAAGGGTTCTCATCCAGGAAAAAAGAGGTCATTGTTCCCCTCTACTTGACACTCATTATACCCATTATAGAGTATAACGCCCCTTTTGGAATGTACCTCACAAGACATCTGCAGCAGCTGGAAAGGTCACAGAAGTACCTCATAAAAAGGATTACTGGCCTCAAACAGATGCCCTACACTGACCATCTCAAAAAACTGCAGCTTTATTCCATAGCATATCGCCTACTCTGAGGTGATCTCTGCCTAACGTATAAAGCTATGTCAAACCCAAGAGCTGTTGGACATGCTACACCTAAAGAAATCCCAATCCCTCTGAGCTACATGCTCTAGGGACCTAAACTTTGTCACCCCAATAAACAGGATATGCTGAAGGGATAGATTCCTGTCCCAGAGACTTCCCATACTCTGGAACAGGCTACCCATCTATGCCAAGCAAAGTTCTTCATTAACACTCTTCAAGAAAAATTTTGATGAGTGGATGGGAAATAGGAAATACACCCCTTCTGTGTCTCTGCTCGACAGTGGCACAGGAAAATAACTTTCTTGGGTAGTGTAAGCCAGGGAACCTTGTTGGCTAGGCTTATGTAGGCCCTTGGGCCGATAGCCTAGAACCTACCTATGAACCTATGAACCTATAAAAGTGTTATAAAAGTATTCATGAAGTTTACAACTTGATTACCATATCAGATATGTGATGGTATGACACTTATTCTGTGATTTAGATGCTTATATATAGTCACACAGCTAGGGTGGGGTGAAAGGGGCACCTGCCTCTGACACAGAGTATTGTGGGGCATGCAATCAGCTGATCCCAATATTTCTTTTGTGCAATACTGGCTTTTAAAAGCAAGTATTGCATTTGCGGTCAAACCAGAATGCTGTAGCACTCTGTGTGTGGTCTAAACTGCATGTTACAAGCAATTTTCTACAGATTAAAAGTAAAAAGAAAAAAAATTTTAATTGAAACTTGAGCATTGTAGCGCTCCATGTAGGGCAGGGTATAAAACTGTAAGCAACTGTTTGCTACATTTGCAGCAAGTAGTTTGTTACAGTTTAAAAAGCTTTTTTTTTTTTTTTTTTTTTTTTTTTGTTAACTGAAACATAAGCACCGTAGTGCTGCATGCAGGTGGGAAATAAGCTGTAGCAACTGTTTGCTACATTTGCAGCAAACAGTTTGCTACAGTTTAAAATTAAGAAGATTTTTTTTAACTGAAACATGAGTGCTGTAGCTCTCCTTGCAGGCAGGGTATAAACTGTAGCAATTGTTTGCTACATTTGTAGCAAACAGTTTTTCACAGTTTAAAAGAAGAAAGTATTTTGTTTTTGTTTTTTTTTTTACTTAAAAATGTTGAAGGAGGGTTGGGGGCAGGGTACAGAAATGGGACCTGAATGGCTCGGGCATTCAGGGTGAGGTGTGTCGTTCATCTAGTCTGGTTGATGTGCCAGTAGAAGGACCGTCCATTTTTTTTTCACTGGAAGAGCTAGGGGAGGCATAGATCTAACTTTAATAAGCTGATCACTTACAATGTAGCAACTGGCTTTTTTTGTTTGCCCTTCACTTGAAGAGCTGAAGGGGTGGGGCACAAGTTCATAGTACCAGTCCAGAACACTGGTTGAACCAGCTACACTTCTGCTTATATAATCTATCAGCTTTTTTACTGGAATCCACATTCAATTTCCTGACATACTGCAAACAATATGAAAAAATACTATAAGACTGAATGATCTAATACTCACCTTGGGTATCTACAAATCCTATGCCTCAGATGGGAACTTGAGTTTAATTCTGTTAACTGAGCAGACAGGGACCACTCAGAAGTTTGTATGGCCTAATTACACCCAAACTCAGTATACAAACTGCTGGCAAGACATATAGCGATACTATAACAGCAACCACATAAATAAAATACAGTTACAAGCATACATAATAATGCCTAAGTAAAAGGTGATAACCCTTACTCTGAGTTATCTACAATCTTTTTTGTGACACAGTACTTCTCACTGCTGATAAGTGGTAAATAAATACATGTTGAACATGTGACTCCCATCTGTTGAAGTAGAGGTGAAACAACTGTACCATGTTATTGAATTTGACTTGATGGTAGATGCTGTCCAATCATAATGAAAATGCAAAGTTTGGTAAAGTCTAGTCCTTTAGTTTCAAAAATATCATCTGTAATAGAACTAAGATGCTCAACATAAGGATAACATAAATATGAAATAATTGAGCTGATGTCCAGTCCTATTTCAAAAAGTATATAAAAGGTACAAGTATTGGTGAGTACTGTCAAAGGTACCACTATAGGTCAATATTGCTGTGTTGCAAGCAGATAGTGGAATGTCCTATTTTTGTAAAGCTAACAAAGGGTGGTAGATGTACATCCTGCATTGTATGCACTAATCATGCATGCATAAGCATGACAGTTTTATTTATAACCCTTAGTACTCATTTTTTGACACTTTAACATGGATCACCTTCTGAATGACAAGGTAGTTCAGCTTTTCCTAGTGCAAATTAGTATACTTACAGGTTGAGTGGCACTGTATCCCCAAATGGGCCTTCACATTGGATAAATTCATGTAGTGATGACTCTATCACAGCCTCTGTGCAGCAAAGATCCTCAAACTATGGATGTTCAGTTATATATCCCACTAACTCCAAGTGATCAAAGTTTTCCCTAACCGTGACATAGAAATGGAGGGTCTATATTATAACATTGAAGTCTTACAACTTCGATTGTTATAATATCGAACACAGTAGTGTGAACACTGGAAATAGCGAAGCTGCAGTACACCGAATACTTTTTTAGGGAAAGTATTCAGTGGGCTGTTTCTGCAGCTTCACTATTTCCTCAACTGTGGAGCGAATGTTACGGACCAGGTTAAGGTAAGTGTGTGAACGAAGGTGAGTGTGTGTTGGGAGCAGGTTAGGTGATTTAGGGTTAGGGCGCAGGTCAGGTAAGTATGCGATTGTGTGGACGTGAGGGTTAGGGTGGGGTAGGTGAGTTAGGGTTAGGGAGCGGGTAAGGTGAGTGTGCGATAGTGACGGACCTTAGGGTTAGGGTTGGGTTAAGGTAAGTGGATAGATAGTGATGTATGTATGGTTTAGTGTAGGGTTTTGTGAAGTGTGTGTGGATTATTTATTTTGGTGTGCTTGTGTTGTGTGTATGTTTGTAGGAACAGCAAATTTTTTCCCAGGGAAATCTTTTTTGTGACACAGTACTTCTCACTGCTAAGTGGTAAATAAATGCATGTTGAACATGTGACTCTGACTGTTCGGTATTCTGGTGTTTCACTCTACTGGGTTCGATATTATAACATTCGAAGTTGTAAGACTTCGATGTTATGATATAGACCCAGAAATGGGAGCATCAATTCTCACGAGCATTTGGCATGAGAATGTAGCTTCCACACAAACACCTAATGAGGGGAATGCAACATTATTGTCATATTTAGTAACCAAATGTAAGGCCTGCAGGATATATATATATATATATATATATATATATATATATATATATATATATATATACTCTGTATTCTACATTCTATGTGTAACTCATAGCACCTTGTCCAGTCCTGTGAAATTAACAGCAGTCTATAGGTAGACAACAAGTGCTTAGGCAGGCAGATGTTTAAAATCCATTAGCATTTTCACAAGGATCAACACTTGATTGGTGAAGATAAAAGAGAAGGGTTGTAAGGTGCCTCAACCAGAAACAGCAAACTTTCTTCATTTGAAGAGAGGGCTAAAGGAGGTGCACAATTGCATGAAACTGTCATTGCACCTCTGGATGTGAAATTTTCATTTGTGACTTGAGAAATTGATTGTCGTCACTTAGAAAAGTACTCAAGTGCCATTATCCATGTTTCAGTACTGAAAGAAGAAACCCATTGTTTAAACAAAGCTGATATTAGACCAAAAACACTCATCCAGCTACCTACTAAACTGAATAAACTACTTCAAACTTCAACAAGGTGTTTTTATTCCTCCCACAGAGAGGGCATCAGAGAGAGAGAGAGGTAGAGAGAAAGTCTCCTTGATCTGTTAGCTAAAGTGATTGCATTTTTTGTTAGTCTTGTTAGCCTCTGGGTCACTGGTGGGATACCAGCCCTGACTGGAGCTTTCTGGACTATCTCTGTCATCTTTACATAAAAAACTGGGTTGGCATAATAATGGTTAAGGTCTTAACCTCATGGATACCAGGTATATGTTTTGATTCTAACCTTTGGTTATTGTCTAGGCTTTTAATAAAAGCAGACTGATATCCTAGTATTTACTTATAAATCTATGAAGTGCCATAGAATGACATAGCCAACCTATCCATGAACTTATCAATGATCAATGTCAACAACAGGCTCATCCTCTATGGGTGGAGGATGGTCACACCTGTATGGGTCCATCAGACAATGTCACCTACAAGCCAGTGTCTCCAAGTCCTCATACTTGCTGTCCATATATGTTCTTATGACCGGTCACAAGAATGAAGAAGAAAAGGTTTGTTCAAAACAGCATGTTCTAAGCCAAAACGCCAATGAAAAAATGACTAACCTTGGTGCACAAAACAGAGAACATGTGATAAAGCAGCAGCCTGCTAAATAGGTCTGGGTAAGCCATCAACAACTGTGACAAGTATTACTCCATGCACAAAGTGAGACACATTTGTGTGGGAGGAAAGAATCATGATGCCCTTTATTTAAAGGCAGTATATAATAGCAACATAGTGAAAAAGTCTACAAGCAGCCTTAAAAGTTTATTGCTCAGTGCTTGGAGCCTAAGCAAAAAATCTTCATACCTTTCCAGTGCCAAGGAAGTTACAATACCACTCTACTCAGCCTTCATCAGACCTGTCATTGAATGTTTTGCCATGAATCTAACCCGACACATGCAACAGTTGCAATGCCCACAAAGTTTTTGCACCAGGAGAATTCAGGGCACAAATACCCTGTTCTACACTGATTGCCTAAAGACTCTGTATTCAGTGTCTTACAGTTTGTTGAGAGGGGATCTTTGCCTGGCTTACATGGCTTCCTCATACCCATCCCTAAATGATCCATTGCATATTTGCATAAAAAAACAGCACCAAAAACACTAGATCTAGGGATATGAACTTTGCTTGGCTGGAGAGACAGATATGTGCCCCAAAGACTCCTCACATTATGAAATAGGTTCCTATCCATGTAAACAGAGTTAATCCCTGATCCTATTTAAATGAAACCTTGACAACTGGATGGGAAGTCATACATTTATTCCACAGCATGACACCCATGTTCCTTATGGAAAGACTCTGTCAATAAGAAAAGTTTTATCCTAACTAACACACCCTCTTCAAATTCTTACTTACCTCCCTATTAATATGCCCCCCCCCCTGTATAGTTAACCATGACACTCAGGACCCAAGTGGTTGGGTGCATTGCTTAGCTTGCAAGGGCCACAGAGGTCATTAGCCTAGTAACAGTCTATGAAGTACTCCACTTGACAGATAAACTACACTTTAAGCATCTCCCCTTTGGCACACAATTCACTATGGAGCAGCAGAGGTAAGAGAAACAGTTGCATTACAGTGAGAATGGTAAAATAAACAACTGAATTACACAGTGATTACTCACATCTGTGCCACCTGAAGACCTCATACATTGAATTTAGTTACCGTAAGTTAGATTTGCAGACTACGGTAACTCTGCATCATACAATCTCCACTGGTGACTCAATTTGAAAAATCACTAGAGGAGACAAAGATACTACAAGAGAGTGTATGAAAAAAAGAGACAAAAAGATGAACTACAATAAATGAGAAAAAATGTGTAATATTAACTTTATGCAAGGAAAGCATCCCATGTAATTGCCAGGTTGACAAGACACAATATGACTTGTATCCTGCCACTGAGGTTCTGTAAACCTCTGAGGAAAAATAAGAAAAGTAAGTATCATTCAATCGAAATTTATCCCACATAGCAAAACTCATTTATGCAGACACAGAAAGCTTAATTGAACTAGACTTTACTCATTTGGGTTTTGTACAGGGCAGGTCATGCCTCATAAACCTCATAAGCTAATTTGAAAAGACTACAGAGGCTGTGGACAATGTCCACGAGAGGACAGGGAATAGAACACCAGTGACAATCATCCACAGGAAATCACTGCTCATCTGATTTGAAAGCCTACACCAGCTGTGATCCATTTGTTTGAGCAAACATCTCCATTCTTCAGGTTTGTGTGACTGTGGACTTGGTGCTGTATATCTTCATCTGTATCTATGGTGATATCTATACCCATATCTATATCTGCTCACACACATAAACACACACACACACACACACACACACACACACACACACACACACACACACACACACACGTGCGCTCACACTCACACGCATGCACACACGCACACCCACACACACATGCACACACAAACACAAATATACACACATGCACAGACACAAGCATGCACACGCGCGTGCGCACACACACACGCACTCACACACACACACACACACACACACACACACACGCACACACGCACATGCATGCACACACACACACACACACACACACACACACACACACATGCATGCACACAGACACACACATACACACACACACACACACACACACACACACACATGCATGCGCACAGACACAGACACACACACACACACACACACACACACACACACACACACACACACAGACACACATGCATGCGCACAGACACACACACACACACATACACACACACACACACACACACACACTCACATATATATTTATAGTGGATTGTTTTTAGGTGTTGTGGGGTTATATACCTTCAGCATCACTGCCAAAAGATTAAAATCAGTCCGTCTTTCCCCTTTCCTCTAAAAAGTACTTCCCCATTACTTGCTGGTCTTCCCAAGCCAACCCTAAGTCAGCACAAGTTAGTCTGTGCGACCACAGACTCCTCATCACATCTCATTTTTTAAGCTGTCTACTACCCAGAAAAAGACACAAAATGACAATTATACCAGAGGCAGCAATAATTTACAACAGGGGAACATACATCCAACACACATCTGATAAACTCCTTTTACTGATTAAAAAATATATGCAATACAGTTCATGAAACTGTACAGATTTTGGACTGTCTCTTTAATAATGTACTTGTATTTTTCCATCATTTCATCAGTCTCAGTTTTGAAAAACTATTTTTCTGAGCATTACCCCACATTCTTACTGGAAGTGAGAAGAGTTGTGTGCGTTTTGGTATTCAAATCATATGCCAATTAGATGTCCAGATTTTTGCTGGGTGTTCCTATTTATCAAGAGCATTTCTTCCTATTTTCAATGCATGCAGGTTGACAGGTGTTCTAAGCAGTCATCAGGGTCGCAATATTACACTAACCACATAATTTAATATTCAGGGAAGCACTTGCTACATGATTTGCAAGTGCCCCTACAGGGCTCACAAAATAAACTATGCATTTCTCTCTACTGTATCCTTACCTACAGATACATTACAATTTGTTTACCACTGCAAAATGATGCTCCATAAAAATGGATTTGCGAGGCAGAAGAAGGCATGCACAGTATGCCCTGGCTTTGGCAAAGAGGCAATGCATAACACATACACTGACACAGTAGGAACCCAGGGAATGGAAACTCTCTCCAACTCACACATACAAAAAAAGGGATGCCAAACATGACACTGACTGTGCTTTACAATGCATAGGGAGTGTACTATGAGCATCCAACATAGTCAGCCCACCAGCACCACTCTCAGTACTGGCACAGCCACAAGGTATGTCACCTTTCCTATCAATCACTAAATGCAGTAGTATGGTCTGTTAGTGGTATCAATGGTATGGATGTGAACATGCAAGGGATTTAGATGGCTGAATGTGATGGCAGCAGATAGTGAACACCAATATGGGCACCATTACATTGTAACAACTACTGGTGTCACTAAAGTAGGCAGTAACAGAAAAGGTAATGGAACACACTGCAGGACATGTGCTGTCCCAAATGTGTGTCCATAGGGTACACACATCCATGTCAGAGAGGTTCACATACCCAACAATAGTCTCACCCAGCCAGCAGGACAGGTGTAGGTGAACACAAAGAATGGCTGCGCTAAGACCCACCAGTTATGGCAATGGAGAACAACCCCCCTCCAGACCTACACAGACAGAGTATAACAGGTCAGGACATGGGATGTCAGTCCTGAAGGGTAGGAAGTCTGCAATGGAAATGTAGAGCAGTAAAACCTAATAACTGTACTACACTGATATGCCTGTAGTCTGCAGGATACGTTAGAATACAGAATTAAAAGGAAGCCAACAGACTACCAGAAATACCAGTGTGGTCATATCAAATGTCCACAGTTGTCAGGTGTGGCCCCCCAAGCCTATGTAGAATTGTATTAGCATCTATGTGCGGTTGTAACAACAGTGGAGCAAAGAGTACCTGAGCTGGCCAAATTAGGAGGATGGATTGGTGCATGTGTACAATATGCAGAGTTCTGTGTGTTAAGTAGTTATGAGTTGTAATGTGTGTGAAAGTGCCCAGCATATAGCCATACAGCTGTGAGGTAATGGCCACAGCATGATATGGCCAGCCTGTCACAGTGATAAATGTACAAGCATGGGACCCACAGCCACAACAGCACCAAGGTGCTGGACCATGTACACAGAACCATCAGCATGTGTCTGCAACTTCTCCACTAGAATGGCATGAGTGTGCAAGAATATGTAGGTTGCACACCACCATCCTGGACACAGTTGTATTCCACTTGCATTTCCCAGGAAATCACTGTGAGCAAATATGTATACCTGACAGTAGTTGATGACATAAAACATTACAGGATAATACAGTACATATCACTTAATATCCCTGCTAACACCAATACCATGTAGCAGGAACATCACAAACACAAGTAGCAACAGTATCCCAGTATCCTTTGCCTAATGTAGACCCACATTGTCAACCTATCTACAGATATCCTGCAGAAGCAGGTAGCTACCTGTAGGTGTAGAGCACAATTACCTGCACTGGAATACAACCTACCTGGAATGGAGTCACACATGCAATACAGACAGTCATACTTGGCATGCTCCCACACTTAGAGAAATGGAGCCCATGTCAGGCAACAAATTACAGAAGGGTCATACTGGGCATGCTCCCACACTTAGAGAAATGAAGCCTATGTCTGCCAACAACAGTGGACAATACATAGCTGTCAGTCACAGATGTCTGTGCAAACACTCCACATTGTACACCAGTCATGCTCTGCACACACTGGATAAGAATACACACATAAATCCAAGGATAACACACTATAATAGGTCAAACATAACAAGTAGATAGATGTGGGGAAGGCAGTGACAGACAGTGTACTGGACTCCTCTCCACCATGAGGCATGCCCCACACAGCACAATCCCAATTTGCCAATACCAATGATGTCCAAATGGCCATCAATGTAGACATTTGTCCCTGGTAGCCATTACCACTATACCGTCTGTGATGTATGTGATAACTGTGTAACATGACAGTGCAACGCATCAACCATCTAGCATTTGGATACATGGTCCTGTCAAATGTAAACCTGTGTGTGACCAAGTGAGTGTTGTCTCTGTGCTACCAAACAAATGGCTCATGGCCCATTCACACATACTGCAGTCTCCATTGCCCCACTGTAGCAAGCCTGCTGATGCCATCCACTGTGAAATACACCTTTGGTGAAGAAGTGTCCCAGTAATCTCTGTGGCGTGTGCCATAACTGCATAATGCTCTAGTGTGCTGTAGTAGTTAGGTAGGTGTTCTAATTCCATTTATGGCAACTGTGAGACTGTGTATGTGTAGGGACCACTGCTTTCAAGAATAGTCAGTACACCTTCCATTCCCCTTTGTTGACAAGCCTGCTGATGTGATCCACTGTGAAATACACCTTTGGTGAAAGGGTATCCCAGTAATCTCCTTGGCGCATGCCGTAACTGCATAATGCAGTAGTGTGCTGTAGTAGTTAGCTAGGTGTTCTAATCCCATTCATGGCACCTGTGTGTGTGTTTGTGTAGGGACCACTGCTTTTGAGGATAGTCAGTACACCTTCCACTCCCCTTTGTTGACAAGCCTGCTGATGTCATCCACTGTGAAATACACCTTTGGTGAAAGGGTATCCCAGTAATCTCCATGGCGCATGCTGTAACTGCATAATGCTCTAGTGTGCTGTAGTAGTTAGGTAGGTGTTCTAATCCTATTCAAGGAGTTTGTGTGTTTGTATGTACTTATAAGGACCACTGCTTTTGAGGATAGTCAGTGCATCTTTCATTAGCTTTTGTTGACAAGCCTGCTGATGTCATCCACTGTGAAATACACCTTTGGTGAAGGGGTATCCCAGTAATCTCTGTGGGGTGTTCCGTAACTGCATAATGCTCTAGTGTGCTGTAGTAGTTAGCTAGGTGTTCTAATCCCATTCATGGCAAGTGTGTGTGTGTGTGTGTGTGTGTAGGGACCACTGCTTTTGAGGATAGTCAGTACATCTTCCATTCTCCTTTGTTGACAAGTCTGCTGATGTCATCCACTGTGAAATACACCTTTGGTGAAAGGGTATCCCAGTAATCTCCATGGCATGTGCTGTAACTGCATAATGCTGTATTAGTTAGGTAGGTGTTCTAATTCCATTTATGGCAACTGTGAGACTGTGTATGTGTAGGGACCACTGCTTTCAAGAATAGTCAGTACACCTTCCATTCCCCTTTGTTGACAAGCCTGCTGATGTGATCCACTGTGAAATACACCTTTGGTGAAAGGGTATCCCAGTAATCTCCTTGACGCATGCCGTAACTGCATAATGCAGTAGTGTGCTGTAGTAGTTAGCTAGGTGTTCTAATCCCATTCATGGCACCTGTGTGTGTATTTGTGTAGGGACCACTGCTTTTGAGGATAGTCAGTACACCTTCCACTCCCCTTTGTTGACAAGCCTGCTGATGTCATCCACTGTGAAATACACCTTTGGTGAAAGGGTATCCCAACAATCTCCATGGTGCATGCTGTAACTGCATAATGCTCTAGTGTGCTGTAGTAGTTAGGTAGGTGTTCTAATCCTATTCAAGGAGTCTGTGTGTTTGTATGTACTTATAAGGACCACTGCTTTTGAGGATAGTCAGTGCATCTTTCATTAGCTTTTGTTGACAAGCCTGCTGATGTCATCCACTGTGAAATACACCTTTGGTGAAGGGGTATCCCAGTAATCTCCATGGCATGTGCTGTAACTGCATAATGCTGTATTAGTTAGGTAGGTGTTCTAATCCCAGACATGGCAACTGTGAGACCTAGTGTTTGTCATATGTATCCTGTGTGGAGGCATCTGTGAGTGTGAAGCATGTCTCATTGTCGAGCAGGTTTTGCAAGTTTTCTATATGGTGGGCCTAGTATATGTTATAATGACCACCTTAAAAGGATAACAGATGTCAAATATCACAGAGGCTGGGGTACACAATCTACACCCCTACATGTGACATCATGGCTTGGGGAACAATATAGGTGACACATGTATCACCCACAGAACACTCTCCACCCATGTCTCAGACACAAAGCGGTTAGGCAACAACCACTATGTTGGTAGTTTCCTGCATATTGGCCACAGATAGTGACCATGGTGTGCTTGCAGTGGACTACAGAGGACATGTCACCCTGTCCTATCCCTACAAAAGGTAAATCATTGCATGCAGTGGTCCATCGCTATGTTCTCCACTGGATACCTGCAATAACTGCAGAGCCAGCAAATTTAGCCCACAAAGGCCATACTATGCCATATACACATGCCCTGTATGGACAGATGCCACTGACAGCAGTGAATACTGTGGGGCTATCAGGATAAAGCTGCCTTATGGTATCCAGATGTACATTACCATACAATTCTCCTTGCATAAATGCAGGTCTCTTGCTTCAACCCATACAGACTGTTATGTTTGTCAGTGTGATTGCGATGGTTTCAGTCATGGCTTGTGATGTAACAGATACATCCCATTGTGTCATCTAGGGTATATACCCCCTAGGGATTGTGTACAGAGTATAGATAGAGGCTGGTGGCCTGTACATCTGCATTACTCACAGTTGATTGATTGTTATCCTGTGGCCCAGTCTGTCTGTACTGTTGTACTACTTGAAGGCCTTGGCCTGGACAGCAACATATGCAATCCTTACCAGCATAGTGTATTAATATTTCTGTTTGACAGTGGCATTAGTCTGTTTATATGTATTTCAGAGTCTACACAGCTATATGATATGGCATATACAACTGTAATAGTACACAAATAAAGCTTCCCCATGTATGCAAACATGTGTGTGGTGTTGTACCCTGTGACCTCTCCATGGGTATATGTTGCAGGCAATTATTGTCACCTGTATGGGTGGCTCATACAGTGTCCAGTTGGTAAGGTGGCAACTATAGGCATAGTTGCTGTTCCGTATTGTGTGCAACCTCTACATATGTATCGTCCTATACATATCTGTGTGTGCACACACACACACACACACACAGACAGACAGAC
Source organism: Protopterus annectens (assembly GCF_019279795.1). Classification (NCBI taxonomy): domain Eukaryota; kingdom Metazoa; phylum Chordata; order Ceratodontiformes; family Protopteridae; genus Protopterus; species Protopterus annectens. The sequence goes on along the minus strand of NC_056735.1, from coordinate 670,392,049 downwards.
AGACAGACAGACAGATAGATAGATAGATAGATAGATAGATAGATAGATAGATAGATAGATAGATATATGTATAGATATATATGTATCTGCATATATGTGACTGTGTAGATATATCTTAGGAATGTTGATTGGTCCCACATTGTCCATCCCCCTATGGTAGCTAGACTGTACTGCATGATATGTTACTGATACCAGCCTGACATCATACAAGTAGGTGGGATGGAGCATTGTTGACATCTTGTGCCCATGTTGTGTCAGGTCCTGGGTATGGGATTTGCACAGGCTGGTATTGTATTGCAGGGGAGATGTGTTTGGCTGTGGGGTGGTGGAATACACATTCATATAAGACGTATGTTGCTTGGACCCCCTCATCCCCATTACTGGTGCATGTGGACATATATGTTTTTGCTATGTTCTGTGTTGTATCTATGGATATATGTCTGTATATACATATATATATATATATATATATATATATATATATATATATATATACATGTTAATGCTTACAGATATATACATATTGCTGTATATCTATAGACATATATATGTAGACATATACATCTATAGATGTATGCATATGTATATCTATCTGTATTTATGTATATATGTATATATTGATATATCTATCTATATCTGCATATATATATATGCATATATCCATGTACATGTAAATGTATGTACACACACACACACACACACACAGACATTGACATGTTGCAACACATGTCCTGTACTGTTGAATGACTATGCTGGATGATATGTTTGTGAAAACATTGCTGTCATGTATATCTGACATGGCTTAGTGGTAAATCATCATGGCTATGTTGTGCAGGGTCCTGAGTTTGAGGTGTTGTGGCTTTTGTTGATGGGCAGAACACAGTCCTTGGATACATCCTGAGTGAGGCACTGTTACACCCAATTACTGCTGCTTAAAACCGCTTACCCCCTTCCCATTAGCCTAGTTTGTCAAGTCTGCTGATGTCATCAACCTTGAAATACACCTTTGGAGAAGCGCTAACCCTATAAGCTCTGTGGCACTTGCAATGAATGCCGTACACTGTAGTAGCAATACATAGCTAGGTAGGGATTTGAATCTCAGCACTGTCAAGTGTGTGTGTGTGTGTGTGTGTGTGTGTGTGTGTGTGTGTGTGTGTGTGTGTGTGTGTGTGTGTGTGTGTGTGTGTTTGTGTGTGTGTTTGTTTCTCAGCAGTATCCTGTGTGGAGGTAGTGCTGATTGTGTAGATAACAGAACACATTGTGGGGTGGGTTTTGCATATATTGACACTGTTGACCTACTATATGTCACCAATGTCCACCTAACAAGGACAACCGATATCGAACAACAGGAGAGGATGTTGTAGATCCATATGCCTACATGTGATATTCTTGATTGGTGAGAAATATAGGCAACTGATTAACTGCCCAGATAAGAGCCTACACCCATATCTCATGCAGAAACACACTTGGCTAGGCAACAACCACTATATTGTCAGTTCCCTGCATATCACCTACAGATAGCAACTATGGTGTGAGTGCAGTTGTCTAAGAGGACATGGTGTCTTGTTCCATCCCTACAATAGTCAAAACATTGCTTACAGTGGTCCTTTGCTATGTTCACCACTGGATGCATGCCAGAACTGTTGGGTCAACAAATGTGTCCACAAAGGAAATACCATGCCTATTACACATGCCCCATATGGGCAGATGCCACAAACACTAGTAAATATTTGTATCATGCTGTCAGTGTAGGTGCAGGCACAACCTCAGTGCCATAGCTAGTTCTCACCACATGACAACATAAATGCCACATAAGACGATAACAACCATTCCACACAACATGCCCCAGACAACCCAGGTACACTTCTACACGCCACAGAAGATGCATGTGGCACATGTGTACATCTCAGACACTGTCCATGTTATGGACTAATGAACACATACATGGCAAGCATTGCGCAGCACTGGCCACCCACAATAATAACCCAGATAAGTGGATGGTTAGAGGCAGCTATATTTGCAGGTACATGTGTATGTCCCCAAAGGATATGTAGTCCAGTGTTGTGGCAGCGTGCCTCTACCTGACACACTGAGTTGTGACATGCCTAGCAGCCCAGTGTACTTACCCAGTGAGATGTTGTGTCAGGATAGTTGTCAGATGTACTGTTGGCAGGCCACCATACCTGTTGAGTAGATGCACCAGAGAAGTGGGATGCTGGTCAGAGCTCTGACACGGACTAGTGGGTAGTATGTATGCCTGTGGGCTCTGCTCCTACAGCTATCATGTTTGAGGACAGACAGGGGTGTGTGAATCCATATACTGTGTTGGCTCATCAATGCCAGTATTGTCATACTATCCCCATGTACACGGCTGTAAACATCCACTCTGCCAGGCTTGGTCCACACGTCATGCAGTACAGTGCATCATGTATACCACTGGACATACCACAGTGTGTCTGACTGTCCACATATATTGGACATATCAAGGCTAAATTCCACAGGATCAGTATAGTGATATCTGTGCTACTGCAATAAGATGATCCCATGATGTCTGTCAGTGAATTATGGTGTACATGTCAATATCAGAAGTGCCATCCCACACAACCGGTATGCTAAGAGGACCCCAGTTAGAGTAGCCATGGTCTACATGCATGCCTGCAATACGTACATGACATCCCCTTGCACTAAGAGGTTGTGAGTAATGGTGGGGAGGTATGACTCCACTACATGTTATGGACATATGTTATAGATATAGAGAACATCCTTGCATTACCAGGCTATAATGAAGGAATAAAAGCAAAAGTTACTGAAAAAATCCAAGCCGATGACTGCTGCTTCTTAGCTCGAACAGGGCTCGTCTACACACTCTGTTGCTGCTAGATTTCTGCTGTATAAACGTTTCAAGACACTGATGTAAAAATGTATGTTTATTCCACACTAGTACACAACTGCTGTCATAACAAAACTGGAAACAGGTTTAGCGCTTTCATCTGTACACGTCAGACTTCATCAGAACCAACATATAAACACTCTCATATCCCTTATATACCCATTTTGGCGCCAAATCTATATAATTAATAAATAATCACATCAATTACTTCTGCTTAATTTACAAACAAACTATGTACAACTATACTTATATAATATTATACTAAATTTTTTTAAAAAACTTTACTACTAAAATACAATACTAAAACAGGAATGTGCTTCTTGTTTACACATAATGTTCCTCCTAAAAATTTTGTTTAAAATGTATATGTAATGTAATTTTTTATTCACCTAATATCAAAAAAGGTTTGAGACTAATATAATCATTTAATCCGGGGGTGGTAGTGGCATCTAAACAAATTTGCCATTTACTTTCTAATGCCCCTAATCTAGCTTTCCAATTTCCCCTACCTATTGATCTGTCCACTGTTTCGAGAATTGCAAATTTAAATGTGTGTTCTGTACCTTTGTCTTTTACATGTTTACTCAGGGCATTTTTGTCATCTTTTTTCCTAATTTTGTACATATGTTCGTAGATGCGTGTTTTTAGTTATCTTTCCGTTTTGCCTATATAATAGGCAGAACAGATTGTGCACCTCGCCAAATATACGACTCCATGACTATTACAATTACCTGCCTGAAATCTACATGTACTTCTGATAACATTATCTAATTTAATATATTTATCTTCATTTATGTGTGTGCATTGTGCACATGTTCCACATTTTTTCGTTGCACCCCTTTCTTTGTTGTCTTTATTATATTTATAATCCCCACTTTCTACTATTCTCTTAAGGTTCTTACCTGTTTTGTGTACAACTTGTGGGTATAGTCCAACTATGTTACCTACATCTTCCATATTAGATAATAGTTTCCAATATCTACGTAAAATTTCCTTAACTGAATTACTATACATGTTGTACATAATCACACATACTTTTCTTTCTGATGTTTTATTTGTTTTGTTACTAAATTCTTCATGTCCTAATAATGGATAATATTTCTTACCCCATTGCAGCTTAACATACTGGATTACATCGTCTAACATGTTTTTGGGGTAGCCTCTTTTCATGAATAATTCATGTATAAACTCTAATTCGTATGTCATTTGCTCTCGTGCGGATGACATACGTGCTGCCCTCACACACTGTCCCTTCACGATGTTTTTAAATATGTGGGGTGGGTGGCAGCTTCCAAAATGGATGTAATCATTAGAATGGGTTTGTTTCCTATATAATTTAGAGGTGAATCTTTCCCCGTTGTTACTTATGTGTGTATCTAAATATGCGATTCCCTTTTCATCAACTGTGTGTGTAAATTTTAAAAATTCCGTAGTGTTGTTGATGTATTGTATAAACTCAGTTATGGTGTCCTTCTTACCTTTCCAGATTATAAATAAATCGTCTAAAAAGCGGGTATATAAGATGATGTTTTTATAGTATTCACTGGGAAACAAAAATATTTCTTCCCATTCCAACATAACAAGGTTGGCATATATGGGTGCACAAGATGCTCCCATTGCAGTGCCTCTTGTTTGTCGAAACAATTTTCCTTGGAATTCTATATAATTATGCTCCAAAATAAGACTCATCATACTCACTATCAATTGTATTTTATCCCAAGAGAGGGCAGAATGTTTCCTCAGACTGTTACTGAAATATTCCAGTCCGATATCTATTGGGATACAAGAGAAAAGGTCTTTGACATCTATAGTAATAAAGATAATATCTTTATCCCATACTTCAGTTGTAAGCTTACTCAGAAAATGCCAGGAATCTTTTAAAAGGTGTGGTACATTCCCATAGACGTGTTTCGTCCATTGATCGATGGTCACCCCCATGTTGAAAGTTTTAGACTTTGATCCAGATATGATAGGTCTAAAAGGGGGGTTAGTCACACTCTTATGGATCTTTGGAATACAAACTATTCTAGCCAGTATAGGAAATTCATTTCTTATAAATTTGTAAATATCTTCATTTATTCTATGGTCTAATAAGTATTCTTCCACGACCATATCAATATGTCTGTGTCCTATATTAACTTGATTAACTGATGACTCCTCATAATTTCCTGAATTGAATAATATATCCTGTACCACTCTCTTGTATACATTTTGGTCATAGATAATGATCCCGCCTCCCTTATCAGGTTTCATGATACGAGTGTCTTTATTGTATACTATATTTTCTAATGTATTTCTTTCTTCTTTGGTTAGATTGTCATGGAAGTTTACTGTAGTATTGTTGTCTTTTCTAATGTTGTTATATAGTTCGTACACCTCTTTGCACACTGCTTGTTCGTATGTATTTACCTGTGGGTTAGGTGGTGGAATGAAGGTGCTTCTTTTTACTAACTTGTTAGCCTGTTCATGTTCATGCTGTCCGTTGATGTTATTTTTGAAAAATATGGCTAGGTTCAACCTGCGACAATATAGTTTGATTTCCTTAATTGTGTCGTATAGATTAAATCCTACATTGGGTATGTATTTCATACCTTTGCTAAAGAGTGAAAAGAAACTACTTGATACATCTATCTTGGTGTAGTTATACACCTTAAGACCGTTGTGGTCATATATAATGGGTCTACCTTCTTCTTCAAACTCTCCATCTTTCCTTTCAGAAATGATGTAAGCGTTGTCAACTTTCTCTATTTCCTCACTGTGATTCACAATTTCCTTATTCACCTTCTTGTCTTTGTGTTTATGACTTTTACTTAATACTTTCTCTGATGTTTTATGGGGGCTGGGTAATATCTTCCCCCTTGAAAATTTTCATCCTCCTCATGTCTAACATGTACATTGAATTTTTCTCTCCCTCTATTTTGTTCCATCCGCTTATGAGGCCAGATATATGTTCTCCCTGTCCTATATAGGTCGATGTCCCTCTCTATCTTATACATCTTTCTATTGTACACATTTCTAACCCTATTACTCGCTGTCTGAAATTGTTTCGAATACAATTCATACCAATCCTCGAAATCACAATCGTTTACAATTTCCTCATTAAGCATTTCTACTTCGTTTAAAATGGTCACTATTTTCTCATCATTGTATTTCATGATAGTTTCCATATACATGTGGCCGAAGGTATCAAATAATTTATTAAACTCCTGAATCGTAGCATCTTTATACTCTATTCCTAAAGGGAGTTTAAAAAATCGTAACCCCTTTGGTACAATTTGCTCATTAATGCACTTTTCTAAATAAGCATTATCCAATTTGGTGCATTTTAATTGAATAAGCTTCTTTCCCAATAAGAATATTTTTGATTTCAGACTACTTTTCACGGAACTAGACCTATATCTTTCATTTACTTTTCTAACATCCTTTTTTAAAAAATCATTTCTTGTATCAAATACATAATCTTCAGATAAATAGTCAGACATTACATTGGTAGACTTGTTTTCCTTATATTTCGTTGCATTAGTACATTTAGAATTTTGTTTCATATTATATTTACTGCCCATGTTAGGGCTCGAAATATTATCACAAATCACAGTACCTTTTTTATTAATTGTGTCCGTTCCTTTTCTAATTACATTAGAATATGTCCTCATATTTTCCTTTTGTTTAGGACGGGCACCCTGCCTCAGATTTTCCGTCGTCTGGTGGAAAAGGCTAAAGTCAAACGTGAATTCAGCCTCCGTAATGGCATTGTCTATTGTTTCTTTGATATCCAAGTTAGGTGTTGGATCAGTCACTGTTACACGTTCCCCTTGCCCGTTGGGAATGTCATCTAGACTACTTAGTAATATCCGTTCTGCTATGAACGGCGGTGTTAAAGTACCTTCCTTTGATTGTAGTTGTTTGTGTGGGGAATTTGCAACGGAATTCCCCGCTTGTATAGCTTCGGTAAGCTTACCCACTAGTATCAGAAGCTTTCCGACATCCGTTTGAAGAGTTGTTACGTCAGCTCGCAAGGTGGCGTAGTCAGCTCTATCCAATAAAGCCTCAGAAGCTGCTGAATCGGCCATATGGCAACACTGAAGGAATAAAAGCAAAAGTTACTGAAAAAATCCAAGCCGATGACTGCTGCTTCTTAGCTCGAACAGGGCTCGTCTACACACTCTGTTGCTGCTAGATTTCTGCTGTATAAACGTTTCAAGACACTGATGTAAAAATGTATGTTTATTCCACACTAGTACACAACTGCTGTCATAACAAAACTGGAAACAGGTTTAGCGCTTTCATCTGTACACGTCAGACTTCATCAGAACCAACATATAAACACTCTCATATCCCTTATATACCCATTTTGGCGCCAAATCTATATAATTAATAAATAATCACATCAATAATACACAGCTATAATCCATTCCACACATGTCAGCCACCTAACATGGACCAGAACAGTAAAGGTAGAGGTGTGCCCATACTCAGTATAGATACCCACACTTGCAGGCTACTTACTCAGCATAATGCATTTGTGATCATCCAAGGGCACCCAGCTATGGTGATGACCACAATCCAATTAGTAGCTAGCTACAGATCCACCACCGTGTGCCAGGATTCCCAATCCTCATGACATGATCAGGGTACAGCGTAACACCATATTCATGGCCAGTGTCTGATACTCCACATTGCAATGATTAAACTACTCATGTACCAACTGTTCTGCTCAACATATGCTGGTATTCATGAATTACAGCTCCTTGGATCAACTAACACACACCCCCCATGGCCGGCAGTAACCTAGACCTGGTCATTGCCAACATGGCCGATTGCTGTGCCACAGCAGAAGTAAATTCCTTTTCGGTCAGATCCAAACAGAAGTTAATCACCCTAGACATCCACATCCTGTCCCCACCCCCCTTTAGGGACACCACTGGAGACAATACTTCCAAGGACAACCTCATGTATCTTAGGACAGATGTGGTAAACACCCATGCAGATGGACGATGGAGGCAGGGGTGCAGGATCACAAATGCACTACATCAGCATTTATACAAGTGCAGGGAAATTGATATCCCTAACAGAACCAGGATGCTATGATCCACACAAAGGAAGGCAATCATGTGATCTCCTGCCATGAGAAGGATGTACAACAGTGGAATGTAACAGACGCAAGGCCGAGTGAAGTCTCATGCTTGGGGGAACTCCCTGGGCAGGTTCAGTAAGTAGCTGGGATCTCTCATATGATCCAACAGGCCTACACCTGACAATGGATTCACCACTGTTGCCAAGGACAACCATAAAGCAGTGTACAGCTAAATCTGGGATCTCAATGGCAACATTCACATCTGCTCTGAGTTACAGCACAATGGCAGTATTAGATAGAAGCAACAGATAATGCTGACATCTAGGCAGACGGGTTCATTGCACACATGACCCCCCTCTCACCACCTAAATGGCCCATCTGTACACCAGACTGATGCAAGGTTACTGTAATTATGACTGCACAGGTAAGAACCACACTCTCCAAAGCCAGTAATACAGCATCCATGGGACCCAAAACCAACCCAGGCTGTGTTCTATACATACTACAGAACAAACAGGCACCCCACCTACGTACTGTGTTCAATCATAGACTCAACTCAGGGTTTCTGCCTACTGAATGGCAGACAACAACAGTCATCCCACTCCACAAAGGGTGTTCCACCATGTCAGCTGGGAACCACCACCCAGTAGCCTGATGAGCCTAATCTGCAGGGACATGGAATGTATCAACACTGAACCCATGACCAATGTCACTGGTAATCTTAAAACCCTGGACCCCACCAATGATTGGTTTGTCAAAGGTAGAGAATGACACCTAAACCTGGTATACCTCCTTGAAACAGTCATGAAAGCTGTACATGAGGGTTAGGAGGTTCATACAGCCTATGTAGATCATAGCTGGCGTTTCTGCACCATCCCCCATGTAGGAATGTGTATAGATGTTAAGGATCTACCTCCATTCACAGACTATGTTTTCCCCAGGAATGCTTGGCAAATGCAAAAAATTAAAACAAATAGACTAAACAGCAAGTTAGACTGCACATGAATTTAATAAAACAGTTCCAACAAAATAAACTTGAAGCACTTTTCGTTTGTTTAAAAACAAACTTCTTCAGAAGTACTAACGATTCTGTAAGGTAACTTTAAATACAGAAAAGTGCAGGAAACCAGCATCTAAATTAGTAATTGAACAATTAAAATAATTCAACTCCCAGGTCCAAATTTTAAAGGGAAAGTTCAACATATAAAAGTTGTAAACAAGTTGGAACCTAGGTCGAATCACCATATAATAACTTAATAAAAAAGTTACCTTGTAAGCATTTAAATAATAAAAAATAAAAGTACAAAATATAAGATAAAAGGAAACATGTACTATCTTTGCAAATTTTTAAGTTTCAGTATACTCACGATAGAACATGCTTCATTTAAACCAGGATAGTTAAAGGCGTTTAACTTCAACTGCCATAGTAGCTCTAACTCTTCCAGCCTAAAAGAAGTTGGACCACCTCTACAATCCTGTGAGAAATTGTCAATCACTAAAAATTTTAATTTGTGAGAAACGTTGCAATGTACATGTTTCGCCAAGGCATTATCCATCTTATTGTGGGTTATTGCATATTGATGTTTATAAATCCTATCCCGAAATCTTTGTTCAGTTTTGCCCACATAGAATGCAAAACACCCTGTGCACTTAGCCAAATAAATGACAAACTTGGTGTTACAGTTGTATTTAGATTTCAATTTGTATGTATGACCATTTATTGTGAAAAAGTTAGTACTATCAATAAACCTACAGTAATTGCAGCTCTCACATTTAAACATTCCTGTTATTCTAGGGACTATGCTGTTACATCTCTCCAGTATGTTTTTCAGGTTCTTACCCCTTTTGAAAACTACTGATGGCTTACAACCCAACTGATCGAAAATGACATGATTGGACTTAAACAAATCCCAATTTTTTTGTTATAACATTAACAATAAATTTACTTTGAGTATTATAAGTAGTCACGAAGCTACATTGAGGCTTCAGTGGGTACAAACATGACTCACCGACAGCAGGGTCATTGATCTCAGTACTAGGTGTTGTAATACCTTGACATAACTGTAGCTTTCTACTTAGAATTGGTTTAAACCAAGACTGTTTCCTTTTATGTGAAACTTCATCAATCAGTAGATCTAATAATGGTTCTGGATAACTCCGAAGTATAAACATCTGTTTCAAGAAAAAACATTCTTTATCGAAGTCCTCGTCAAGGCTAGAGATCCGTGATGCCTTCACTAATTGTCACTTAACAACTGACCTTTTATGATGAAATGGATGGCAGCTTGAAAAATGGAGGAAAGAGTTAGAATATGTGGCTTTTCTATATATTTGTGCTGTGAAATTACTTTCAACTTTGTTCTTAACAAGCCAAACGTCAAAATAGGATATTGCGTCAGTACTAAAAGAGTGTGTGAACTGTAGAAAATCTGTAGTAGTATTAATCTAGTCGTGCCTTATTTGTATAAATGCCAACATTCCACAGGTGCCATCCTGTGGACATACAGTCCTTCACAGGTCGTAGATGTGCTAATACCCTCCTCCACACTGTAGAGGTGTGCAGTAATACTGGGGTTGCTATAACTCACTGGTTGTGGCTGTTGTGGACACATCTACCATCACTGCAGTTACTGTTGAGTCTATCCCCCCACTTAGCTGTCTGTAATACTGTACAATGTATATTGTCAGGTTGAGTAGTCGTTGTTTACACCATTTGCAGTAGTAGAGCACCTCACACCCTCCTAAGGGTAGGGCTATGCCACCAGCAGTGGCACTCCCATTTTACTGAGGTGAGGATTGCAGTAGTGTAGGAAAAAGGAAATACACCCTGCTGTTAGCATTTTCAATGACATTCAAATAGCAGACCGCATATATCCCAATGTATGATTGTGCCTATCCTGTCTTGGTGGATTACATGGTGGATTACATGGGCAACAGATGTGTTACCTGCATGGGGACATACCTCCATGTGTACAGTCTTGAATCTGTACTGCATCCAAACCAAAGGCTCTGTGTGTTGTACCAAGCCATGTAATATTTACCACCCGCTACACTTACCAGTGTCCACTGTAGAAGGCCTGCTGACACCACTACACCCATCAGCCATGTGGCACATGGACAACCACAACACAATCAGAATAGATAATGATGAACACAATAAAACAGTGTTAATAACAGCTATAATGCATCATGGCTGCAGAGCTACACTTTCCAGAATGTTAGCATTCCACTTTATTGCTGGCAACAGGCTACACAGCATTCCATTGCTACACTGTTGTACAGTCACCCTGTGCATCAGAACCATGTTAGCCTGTCCCTGCATCAATGTTACGGATGACAGGATGTGGCACAGGTATCATTGCATGCACAGGGTGTGTTGTTGGTTTGCCAGAGGCCTAGGCTGAGCCATACAATTGACAACACGTGTGTGTGTGTGTGTGTGTGTGTGTGTGTGTGTGTGTGTGTGTGTGTGTGTGTGTGTGTGTGTGTGTGCGTGCGTGTGTGTGTGTGTGTGTGTGCATGTGTGTGAGGGGGCTCAGTAGTATTAGGGGCCAATTGTGATATCATGTGTGTAGGTATGTGGTTGCCCTAGGTTTGTTGTTGATGTGTGTCTGCATGCACACAGTTCCACCATGTGGTTGCCTTATATGGGGATTTGTGAGACAGCTGCAGGGTTTGCAGTTCACCATCTCTGGCCATGGACACGGGAACTGTGCCTGGCAGAGGTGCCACAGGCATGATCAGTTACAAGGCCAGATAGGGCACTGTCCCCCGAGGTTGACAAATGTCCACTGGATCCAGGTCCCTCCTCAGACTGGCCAGGGCCACGTGCATGTGGGCTGCTATGACGGCCTGTGGACAGCACCCCCCATAGTGCTGGGGCTGGTACTGCCACTATGGGAGCGGCTGTGACTGGTGGGACATCCACGGTGACCTCCAGCTGCTAGTGTTGTTGGCATACGTCCTTGTGGCTGTCGCAACCCTCCCGCCCTGTCCTGATGCATGGACATGACATTGTTGATGAGATCCAATGTCTCACCCCACCGTCTATCCATGACCTCGGTGTAATTATGAATAGCACCTGCTGGGTCACGGATGCTGTCATTTCAAGAGGTGTGATAAGCCCTCTGCACCCTTAGACCCTGTCTGGTGTACTGCTCCATTCATGCCTGTGCCTCCATGACAGCCTGGAACATGCATGTGGTAGATATACATGTGGCACATCTGTCAGGGGCATGATGACCAGAAGTGCTCCGACGAGCACCTCTGAACATCTGCCTATGTGGTACCCTGCCAGACATCTGGCTATGGCTGCTGTGTCCTGACACATGTGCCATGGATACACACTGGCATCCGAAGACTGTCCCTCAGCTAAGGCTAATGGTGATGGGGTATGTAGAGGCAGTGTGACTGTGTGCGGGGATGGGGTGGATACTTGTGGGATGTCAATTGGTGGCCCAGCGTCAGCCCCTGACAACCCCATCTGTGCCTCAACACACCTAACCTCATGGTCACTGTCTGTATCAGTGACATCGGATTCCCTGCAGGAGGGACCCAGCCCACCTCACCACCTGTGAGGGGAAAACCGGAACTGGACTGTAAGACCTGTACATCACTGCTTAACAGTACACACACACACACACACACACACACACACACACACACACACACACACACACACACACACACACATATGCATGCACATGCACACACGCACACACGTGCACAGACATGCACGCACCCTGGAATTGCAACACAATAATACACTTTACCTGTGTATAGACAATGTCCCTACTTAATTGTCTGTACTCCCCCATCCATCATCAGATGTGAATAATTACAATAACTGATGCCAATCACTCAGGTATCATTCATCTAATAGCTCAGACATGTGATCAAAACACATGACCTGTTACTCCATTACCTCTTTCCCTTGCTTGGGGTCTGTTTTGTCTAGGACACACTATTGTCATCTGGTTCATACCCTGGTTTGGTCCACATGTGTTGAGAATGGCTGCCATTTGTTATTGGCTACTGCAGTCAGTCAATGATGTCACATACAGGGGTGGTATATGTAACTGTTGTTCAATAGCTGCATGATCTGTTGCATTAACTACTGTCTATGTGGAGTGCAGTACAATATGGTGTAGTCTAATGATTCCCTACTGCATCCGTACTGCTGCATACATTGCTTTACCTTCACATTTCTGCTGTTTGCAGTTAAACCAGTATCCTTGATATGTAGTATTCCCTCCCTATGCATCTTTCCAGCTGTGGACATTCATATACTATCGGCTGTCCTGCCATCACAGTTCAGACATGTATTCCTGGTGTCTAATGTGTCTGTCCATGTCCATCTTCTGCAAAACTCCTAAGGGAAGCTGGCAGGTATGAATGATACCACACACACACTCACACACACACACACACACACACACACACACACACACACACACACACACACACACACACACATACACACACACACGTGCAGACATGGACACACACACATACACACACACACATACACACACACAGTCAACATACATGACAACCCCTACACTCCACCAGAAAGCACCTACAGACAACCCCAGCACCCCCCAACACACGCAATAGCAGATGATGGTGCACTACATTATCACACACAGACCTGTAATTACACACGTCAGCATGCAGGACATGTTGTGCTCAACAGCATGCAGTGCAACTGTAGTCAATCCCTGTTACCAACATTATACATGGCTGTGATGCATGGCTTGTGTTAGTAGGTGATGGCCCTCCCCCTGGAACACACTGCACCCATGTCCACAGCATTGCTGTGCATCTGTTCAGCATCCTGACATGTACTGTGTACCATACCTCACAGGTGTACACACCATTGCAGGATGTGTATCTGTGTGTCAGTTATGTTTCCCTGCTTCTCACAGCTTCTGTGTGTTTGTGGATGATATGTGGACACATGTGGTTTCTGAATGCCTGATGTGTATTGACATATGTCATCATCAGTGGTGCATGTATGTGTAATAGAATACCATTAGACTGACAATAGGCACACTATACTGTACCTATGGTGAGTGTACAGACCATTATTGACATGACACCCTCTTTCTTGACATGCCATTGTGCAACACTACTGCATATGTCAACACTACACATGCCTGATATGTGACATATGACCTGTGCAGTCAATTACATTATGAGCTATATGTGTCAGTTGTGCAGATGCTGATTTGGATGTATACCATTTGTGGGTGCATATGTGTGCACACACATATCATGATGGTGTGTAGCAACAATTGCTATGTGTACTACTGCAGTCACAATACCTGGCAGGGGTATAGTAGCATGGGCCATCATCATCAGCTGGTAGTTGGTCAGTCCACCCTGGAAATGTTACCCAAACCTTCATGTTTGCATGTGCAACACGTGCACAACCCTTGGAGGTCACACAGTGCCATCACTAGTGCCATGGCGCCAGGTTTATGTCTGCCACACTTCATGACCTTGACTGTGTGAAGATATAGCCATTCTTCATGGGTGTTGTCTCTCACCTCCAGTGCATTGTTGTGTTTCAGTATGACACACCCTCACCATCTCCTGCCACATTGCAAATGCTTGACATCTCTGGCCTACACATGTGTGTCATATTGCAGTATCCCAAACTAGGAACACCATGTGCACTGGCATATTCTCTGCCAATGCATGGCAAACATGCAGGTGTACAGTGGCACCAGCAAAGTACTGATGGGGATGTCATCCATGGGTTGGGGTGAGGTGTGGATTGTGCAGCACATGTATCATAACTGCAACTTTCTGTACTTCCTCAACATGGTGTTGGTACATCAGAACACATTGCAACACATGGCTTTGGCAATGTTCTGTCATTATGCAGATCATATCTGTAGTGAGCCCTGGCTGATGTTGCCTGTGGTACACATAGATTCATAGGTGAGTACTAGTCTATTGGTCCTAGGGCCTACATAACCCTAGTGACAGGGGTTCCCAGACATGGGCCACCCAATAATGTTATTCTCCTGTGCCCCTGTCAGGCAGTGGCACAGACATACTACCCAGGGTGAATTCCTCATTTCCCATCCAGTTGTCAAGTGTTTTTGTAAAGAGGGCCAATGAGTAGCATTGCCTGACATGAATGGGTAGTCTGTTCCAGAGTGTGGAAATTCCCCAGGACAGGACCCTATCCCTCCAGTATGTTCTATTTAATGTGTTGATGACGTTTAGGACCCTGGAGCATGTGTTTGCAGAGGGATTGGGATTTCCTTATGTGTAGCATGTTCAGCTGCTCTTTGTTTGACATAGCTGTGCATGTTAGGCAGATATCACCTCGGCCTGGGCAATGTGCACTGGAGTGTAGCCACAGTTGTCTGAGATGGTCTGTGTATGGCATGTGCTTGAGGCTGGTAGTCCCATTAGTGAGGTGTGTCATCTGTCAATGAACATGTACAGTATGCATTATGGGTAGGTGCATTAGATGTGTAAATGGCCTAAATCTTAGCTATGACATGCCCAGTGTATTGGCAAGCATGAACATAAACCATACTCACCGGCTACAGGCCGCTGTCTTGTTGGTATCCCAGAGGGACCTACATTGGGATGAGATAGAGTTGATGTCAGTGGCCACAGCTGTGGCATTGCTACAGGGTGGGTACAGTACTACAGTAAAACAACAGTCGAAGTCCACAATACTAATGATTATTCACAACTGATTTTTTATTTTTTTTTTTTATTTAACATTTGTTAACTGGGATAGTCCGACTGGATGCATGTCCATTTTCAGCGGAGGCCCGGGGAGAAAAGCTCCAAGGGTAAGCAGATACAGCATTACATAATACCAGCATTACATATTACAAACAGACTATTTACAGAGATTACATAAGTAAGCAAGTTAAACAAGTTCCACAGGTTACAGTTAATCCTGAGCACAAGTCAGGATTAAATTAAATTACACAGTAAACTGGTTAACAGGTTTTTACAAATTCTAGAGAGAGTTAGTCAGGCTTGATACATTGACATAGCCAGTTAAGTGACAAATGTTGTTTGAGTCTAGTTTTAAATTGGCCTAAGGTGGAAAGTAAGGTAATATCAGCTGGAAGAGAGTTCCAGGATCTACTTACAGAGTTTACAAAGAGATAATCACTGGCTGTGTTATTAATTTTGCTAGTCTGAATTAGTAGTTTGTTAGAAGATCGAAGTGGTCTAGGATTGTTATAGGGGGTGATAATATTTTTAAATGCAGGAGTATTGTCCAGATTATAGAGGATTTTATAGGCCATAATCAGTTGGTTATACTGGATTAGGCTGGGTAGTTCAAGCCAACCAAGCTGATTTAGATTGATGCAATGATGTGTCCTAAAAGGCAGCCCAGTGGCAAACCTGGCAATGTGGTTGTAGCAAATTGAGAGTTTGTTAAGGACAGTCTTGTTTAAATTCGAGAGTAGAGGAGATGCATACAGAAGGGTTGAAAGAAGGTGAGAGCGAGCTATGGCAATTTTAGCTGGAGGAGTTAGGAAGGCTTTTATTCTGTAAAGTGACCCTAGTTTTTTATTGATGGTTTTGATAGTTTGGTTAACATGTAGGTCAAATTTTAGATTATTGTCTATGATGACACCTAATAGTTTTGTAGATGGGTCAGGGGAGATTATTTTGCTATCATTTGATTTTATGGTAAAGGTGAAAGCAGTAGATCTACGTGTTGGTGCAAATAACAGCATTTTAGTTTTTTGGGGATTTAGGATCAGATGATGTTCAGAAAGCCAGCTTTCTATTGTATTAAAGGTGGTCTGGGTAGCTGACCATAACTCTACTGGAGATGTGGCTGAGCAAATCAGAGTAGAGTCATCAGCATATTGGATACAGCTGACTTTTGGGATGACAGTATAAAGGTCGTTAATGAAGATGGAGAACAGCAAGAGCCCTAGTATAGAGCCTTGTGGTACTCCAAGGGTGTTAGGTAGAAGGTTAGAGAGTTTGTTCTGCCAGAGGACAGCCTGCTGTCGACCATTCAGGTAGGATTGAAACCATTGGAGGGCTCCAGTATCTAGACAGAATGCTTGCAGGGTGAGGATTAAAAGTTGGTGATCAACCATATCGAATACACAGCAACAGACTCTACATCTCACATATGCATGATTTACCTGTACAGATGCATATGCAACAGTGGTCTGCTGATATGCCCTGGGACCTTACCTGCACACTCCATGTCCAGTGTGTGGGTAGCACCCACCTTCATGATGGTATATGTCTGTAGCTCTTGTGGTTGGGCAGGTGCCACCAGGCTCATGAGCAGCTCCTCAACTTTGGTGAGGGGTGGTGGATGATATGCCCCCCCTGTTGCAAGGTGGACACCCAACATGGCAGCGGCACTGCAATGTACGTGGTGAAGCAGGTCGCTGCAATGATGCTGGACCTGCTCATAAGTGCAGTTGTGCATGCCGACATCACTGAACCTGCGGACGACATCATTCCATAGGGAAGTCTGCTACTGCAGATCATGGCTTGTCCTGGAGAAGAGCAGCTGATAGTGCTGGATGGGGCTGTTGATTAGGATGTCATCCTCAGTGGCACTGTAGGCTGGATTCCGCACATGGACCATCGTCCCTGAAAGACATAAAGATGGAAACATGTCTGAGCAATTCATATGGCATGGTTACCATAATGCAATACACATATCTGTCTTCCACCACCATATCAGATCCAACTAAATGTTCACACAACGCAAGTAGTATGGCTCCGGTTTATCTACCATTGGGACATATATTGTACTGTACTATACTTTCTGCTATGTGTTTGTAGACATGCTCCCTGTGGGGACACTAGACTTGCTGACCTGTTACAGAGTATTTCACCTGCATGCCATTGTCACTGCCACTATGTTTCTACATATGTATGTGATATGGTTGCTATGTGATTGCTACACATCTGCCATTCTGTGTTATTGGGGATATCTATGCATGCTGTTGGACATGTTCTGGGATTGTGTGGACTATTACAACCCACATATGTTCCATGACAGTGACACAATAGAATGTGTAGGGGATATTTGCCAACAGGAACACCTCTCCCACCTAGTGTGGACATGTTACCAGGCCACATCACATCCGTGACCCACCAAGGAACCTCATTATCTAATGGTCCTGCACTACCTTCAGGTGGAACCACCTCAGGGGATGGTGCCCCCCCAAGGAGCACACACAGACATAATTCCATCACCCATAGTTAGGTCCAGGGTCTGGTGCATAGGGAGCTCCACAGAGACATGGGGAATGTGCTACATCACCTGGAGGCATGCAGTACACATACACAGGTAAGACATGCTTGCTCCTCCTGCTCAGCCCACAGCCCAGGCACATTTATGACCATATAGATGCTGTTGTGACTGTCCATGGGTGGGCACCTTGGTCCCTTTGTTCCCATATGGGGGCTCAATGGCCTCCACACTCTGGTCCTCACTCTTGTAACTCTCTTTTCTTCACAGCTGAACTGTTCTGCCTTGCTGCAACACAGAAAGGTGTCACATGTGAACACAGACTAACATTAGAGAGGTATATCAGTGACAGATTGTAAGTAAGCATATTATACACTACCCATCCACAGTGTTTACCCACCACATGTGTCATATACCAGCCCTGTCTGCTGTCTTGTTTGTCATCCAACCAAACCTACATACCAATATGTGCCTACTACCCTTCACCAACATAGAAATCCCACCTTCTCAAACAAATGCAATGTGTTCCCAACATGGGTTTCACACCACACTCCACAGTCCATTTTTCTGCCATATACTGCTGTGTAGATATGTTGTGTATTGATATATGTGATGTTCTCTCACACATGTCATGGCAGGGGACATGTATTGACATATATATATATATATATATATATATATATATATATATATATACATATATACATATATATATATATACATATATATAGATATACCTATATGTATCAGTATTATGTATATGTGTGTGTTTATATATATATATATATATATATATATATATATACATATATATATATATATATATATATATATATATTTATATATATACATATTTATATATATATATATATATATATATATATATATATATATATGGTTCCACTTGAAAACATCGAACTTTCAAAATATTGGACTTCATATGGTCGAGACCATATGATCAATATTTTGAAATATCGAACATTTCAAGTGCAACCAAAAAAAATTTAAAAAGAAGTGTATGCAGGGGGTCAAGCCCCCCTGCACCCCCCACACCCCACACTTTAATATTCCAACTCTGAGATCGCACTACAGTTTGGTAAAAGGAAATCTCCCATTTAGTACTATATGCAGACGCGCTAAACGGAAGATTTCCCGTACCCTGTCTGCAGTGCCATCACAGAGATGGCACATTCACAATCACTGTCTGCAGGGCACCTTACTTCCCTGCAGAAACACTACTTTTTTCCGTGTTTACTTACCTTTTTCTTTTACTTGAAAACATCGATCTTATGAAAGGTCGATCATATGGTCTCGACCATATGACATTCGACCTTTTAAAAGTTTGATGTTTTCAAGTGTAACCATGTGTGTGTGTGTGTGTGTAGATATCAATTTTGTGTTGTTTATATATATATATATATATATATATATATATATATATATATATATATATATATATATATATATGTGTGTGTAAAACTGTCTGAAGTTCTGTAGACATACACAGCTGTGAATATATATCACACATATATTTATCTATATGTGGGGTGCATACAAACATCTGTTCCCCACTCTTGTAACTCTCTTTTCTTCACAGCTGAACTGTTCTGCCTTGTTGCAACAGACATGTGTCACATGTGAACACAGACTAACATTAGGGGGGGTATATATATGGTGACAGATTGTAGGTAAGCATATTATACACCTATGGCAGTTGTGCATGCTATATTACACATTAACATGACTGTCCTGCAAGGGTTGTCTCTGACACCCATGTGTCTATCATGACAGTATTATTACCACCACCAGCTGTTGGCCACACTAATGTACAGAACACAGATATCATGGGTCACATCTTTGTCATTCATTGGTGATCTGCACAGTTGACAGGTATGTCCCACTGCCCACAGGAAGAGACAGTATTATCCAGAGCAGTTGTTCAGCAGAACATCTTTACAGAAACAACTACTGATGGCACATATAAATCATTTCACATTATAAATGTTTTTATTCTATACCAAATACTACATTCAAGTAAATACATATATGTTTCACATATTTATTTTTTTTCGCTGTAACAAATCCCTGTGCTTTGTTATGAATATTTCTCTCTCTCTCTCTTTTGAATAGATTGCAGCATGCTTTGTAGGTATTGCACATGATCAGTTGGTAGGCTCTGCACCACTGTGTCCACCAGTTGCTAATTGCATGCAGCTTGCTGTGTAGTACTTCAGATAACCACTGTCATGGCAACCTAGTACTACAAATTACTGACTTATGTGGGTATTGTCTCTTCACCATTCCAGTATGGAGGAGATCCTTCCTGTGTGTGAACATCAGTGATACAGACAACAGGTAGCAATACCTCTTACAGCAGAACTTGCAGACACAGGCCAAATACACATTTGGGTAAGGTTCCAGACCTACAGACAGCATGAGCAGTGTTGTTATGTGCATTGTATCTTGCTAGTCTTACAGGGTTTCTGTGTTCATGGTAGTTTAGCATGGAATGTAGTCTGTCTGCATAGCTCTCAACTGGATAGCCAGAGGATTGCCTGTTAGGTTTTGTCTTTGCACCACACAGGTCTTGTCCCAGATATATCATTGGCATTCTGTCTGTTGAGTGCTATCAGTACATGGCTACATCCATTTGTATTTCTGATGTCGTATTCCTGCATAAGGGTATGTTGCAACAAATCCTGTTACACCAGCAATTTCCAGGGTGTGTAACAGCAATATTGCAAATATGGCCCTGTGATCCTGCCGCTGTACTCCACATATATGCCAGTCTTTGTCCTGCTGTGATACAGTAAGGGGTTGTTAGGTAATGGCCTATCATTATTTACTGCTAGCATTACTGCTATCATCCCAGTCATGTCATGGACTCCCACAACAAATGTTGGGCAAGGTCCATATATATATATATATATATATGGGGGCAACAGCTGAACAACACATATGTGCCCTTGTACATTCCAGAGGTCAGTGTGTGGTACACAGTGTTCCTTGCCCTTGAACAGCCTTTTATGGGGGGGGGGGGTGTTCAATGCAATTAACCTAGGCTGTGACAACTTGTCAGGGATGTAAGTGTCAAGACACATAGAGGTATATGGCCGTATACTTTCATATGTTCCTCCATGGGAACAGTGGTGTGCTACAGCTTACAATGTTACACAAAGTTCAGTCAGTCAGTGTGATAGTGAGATGTTAGGTTAAGCAATGTCATGTAAGAGATACAGTGAAATTACCACAACTACATTTCCCCCTAGGGCTTGACTACAGGCTGTAAATGGAGGCTGCTGACCTACATCTGTAATTGTTGATTGTTTCTCAGCTTGCATGCTAATGTTTTTGTACTGTTGTAGTAATTGCAGGCCTCAGCCTGGATAGCATAGTATGTTATATATCCACAGTGCTTACATCTACTGTTTTGTGTGGGCCTTGCATCCATCATTGAATATGTATTTGGAAATCTATGTGCTGTCACAAATGGCATACATTATTGTATTGGACATAGAGTAAAGGTTTTCTGAGTATGCAAACCTGTGTGCGGTGTCCTGAGCTTTGAATTGTGAGTGGGTATATGTTGACCGTTATGTATTCTCATTTGTGGAAATGGTTGCCACACTACACTTTTCACAGGTACCACTTACAGGGGTTATGTTTCTGGGATATACTGTGCACCTAGTACATCTACAGTACTTCTACATATGTATGGCTACTAATATGTTTTGTCTTTGTATATATGTATATATATATATATATATATATATATATATATATATATATATATATATCAATAGATCTCTCTCTCTCTCTCTCTCTCTCTATATATATATATATATATATATATATATATATATTTAAATATATATATATGTGTACCTATATGTATACATGAATATACATGTATATGTATAGATGTGCGTGCATATCTGAAGCATTGTAATGTGTAGTCCTTCCACACTGACATTCCCTATAGTCGAATGTCTTGTCTGCATGATATGTTACAGATATTGCCCTGACATTTTTCAGGTGTATTGGCTTACTGTTAAACCATTGTAGCTGTGTTGTGGAGGGTCCTGGAGTCAAGAACTGCACGTGCTGGATATTGCATTGCACAGCATATCTGTTACAGCTGTCGAGGGGAGGAACATAGCAGTAATCACCAGGTATCCCTCATTTGAGCCCCCCACCCCATTAACATTTTGTGGTGAGAGGTTCTGGGAAATGCAATACACATTTCTATCTATATATATATATATATATATATATATATATATATATATATATATATATATAGATATATATATATATAGATATATGTACGGATCTAGGACACATGACTAGCATATGTCCGAATAACAAAACATCGAACACACATACACGAAAGTGCTTAACATCGAAATGTGCTTCCTTGTATGTGTAGTTCAAAAAAAATATCTATGTTTCTGCAGGGGGGCTTCACCCCCCTGCACCCCCCCACATGGGGGGGCTGTGTCCCCCCACCCCCTACTTTAATATTCTCACTCTGAGATCGCACTACAGTGGGGAAAAGGGAATTTTCCCTTACCCGCACTGTAGTCCGATCTACGAAATAGGCACACATAAACAGAAGCGCTTTTTGATGTTAAGCGTTTTCGTGTATCTGTGATCGATGTTTTGTGATTTGGACATATGCTAGTCAAACATGTGTCCATATCCCATATATAGATATAGATATATATATATATATATATATATATATATATATATATATATATATGTGAAAATATTTATCTATCTACCTATATACCATTGATGTGATATGATTTACGTGTGAGTAATACATTTATATGTAGCTGTGTATCTCTCTTTATTTACAGATCTGTACCTGTCCATATGTCCATGCATGTTTGGCTCACAATTTTGATCTGTCCCTCATTTGTCTGGCCAATTGACATGGAATGAGGTCAGTCAGGAATGACGATACATTACGGTTTCAGACTTCATGTTGTTCAAATTATGTGTATTACAACTGATCACTGTTTAAATAACAACATTTTACATGTATAAGAACAATATTTCACATTTATCCCAATTTTTACCCCAATTTTGTCACACTGTGTCCAGAATGTTTGGATTAAGAGGTTGAGTGTTATAATATTAGTACAATTACCCTTATGCAGATTGACTGTGCTGCATGATATGTCTGAGAATACTTGAGATTTATGCATATCTGATATGGTGTAGTGGTAATTCACTGTGAGTGTGGTGTGCAGGGTCCTGGTTTTGAACCTTGCAGTGGCTGTTAATTTTGTTGCTGGGCAGAACAAGGGAGGTGGGATACAGGGTGATTAAGGCACTTTTAAGCAGTTGTAAGCATGTTTGCGTGACGGTAAGCGTTGCCAACTGCCGGTAGTATCCGGTTACACCAGGTTAGCCTCAAAATTGCTTACTTTGTGTACGCAGTGCTTACCGTCTCAAAAACACAAACCTCCGGTTACATATGCTTACAGAGAGTTTGCATCACATTTACTTAACCTGTATGCGCATTGCTCACCTCCACGCTTATGGGCTTAAACTCGCTTACTGATGCTGACATATACTTACTACTGCTTATTGCTGCTTAACCTAACTAGTGTTTTATGCATTATGATACTGACACCTCATATGTGCATTGACTGCAGTACTCCAGTTTATATATATATATATATATATATATATATATATATATATATATATATATATATATATATATATATATATATATATATATATATATATATATATATATATATATATATATATATATATATATATATATATATATTTCATGGGCTATGCAACATAAATATTACTCATAATGTGCTTTGCCATGGGAAATGGTATGTCTCAGTTCCTTTCCGGTTCCCCCCTCCTTTCTCACTTACATCCACGAGGCGATCCAATTAGAATGGGTCCATCCAACCCCGTTATGCCTCGGTCCATAATGTCATACCCATCCCCCCCCGTTCCTCCTCCACAGCAATCATCCTTTCCACAAGTTCCAGCTGAATCTAAAAACACCACTACACATTGCCCACTCTTCCTTCTCGGGACCCATCACGTATGTTGTCTTGACCCATGGATCTTCAGGCATCCCATTTAGTCTGCGAACATACGTACCCTTCTTTGCTTACCTTTGAGACATGGTATGTTACTACAAGGATTCTTTTTAGCAAATAAAATGTTTGAGTTGTCCTGCTAGGGGTGACAATGCTTTTGTTTCAAGATTAGACTTAGCAGGTCAGCACTGTTTCTCCCACTGGAAGTATCCTGCCACTAGTCTGGGAAGCAGAGCTGTGCAATGCTTAGCAGTGCTTAATATTTGCTTTGCATGATATTTTCTTTTTGGCATTGATTTCTTCTTCATTATATGTGATACATGTGTCTTCTATCTTTGATTCATGTGTACGTACACTGTATGGCATCCTGGGAACCTCAACACTTTATTACAATAACACCTCACATCTGGACTTACTGCAGTACTCCAGTTCGCATATTTATGTTATGTAGCAGGTTATACACCATCACACTGTATATAGATTCCTTTCACATGTTCAGCTTGATTTTCCTATACTGAGGATTTGTTTGTTGGAACCTCATTCCTATGTATTGCTGTGACGGCTTAGTGGTTCAGTACTGTGACTGTAGTGTAGAGGGTACTGGGTTCACACCTGCAAAGGCTGGTTACTTTTTTTCTCTGCCCAGAACAGCAGCTGATGCATACAGAGTGATTAAGGCACTTTTAAGCAGTTGTAAGCGGGTTTGTGCAGATTTCCATGACAATAAGCACTGCTGACTACTGGTCAAATCTGCTTACACAAGTTTAGACTCAATATTGCTTACTCTGTGTGACCACTGTGGACCATTGCGCAAACAGACTTAAACCCACTTACTACTGCTTAAATGTGCTTGTCCCCCCTTACCCTTGTGCTAATTACTTTGATAGAAAAGACAAAAGGGTTGATAGGATAGTGGTGAAAGAGGCACACAAAGAGGGAAAGACACTAGGGAAAACAGCTAGGGATGTGCAGGAAGGGTGTAGGGAAGGTCCATAGCTGCCTATTTCTTCTATAGCTACAGCTGTGCATATACACTGACTTTGGAGGCAGATTTGGACACTCAAATCCCTGAGAGAGGGGTGAGGACAACAATGATATATTGTGATGCATATCAGACCACATTACATGTGTCCAATGTACACATCTGTGAAATGGACAGCTATGTATGGGGCGAGATTTGTTTTTGGGAACAGATTGTCCTTTTTTTTAGGTGAGAGTGGGATGTTGGGGAAAGAGAGTAGGTATGCTTGGGGAGGATAGTTTGGGTAGGATGACAGACTGGCCAGACAGGACAGCATACAGGGGCAGTATATGACACATGTGGAGGCTACACTCCTTGGACAGGGAGGGGTGTTTTGAAGTTGCAAGCCCTTCGTATCCAATGGCCCTTTGAGATTGGTGCAGCTCTACCTGTCTTTACTAAAGTCTAGATTCATAAAACCCACTTGACAGATACCTTACCTTGCCATTGATGCTTATGGAATAACCTTACTTGTTACTTTACTTAAAGCATTCATCACATTGTTCAGAATGTCTTTAATGATCCATATTAAGCATTGAGCTCTATACAGAACCAGCTCAGCAAATTCAACACATTGTTCAGATTTCCTTTAATGATTCATATCAAGCATTGAGCTATATACAGAACCGGCTCAGAACATTGTAATTCCATAGCATCATTGTGAACATATGCATCAATATTCCATGTTTAACAAGTCAAGGTAACCACAAGGTACATATTAATAACAACACAGAGACTTCAGATGGATTAAATGGCCACAGCCATGTGATTATTGCAAATTACTGTCAATAACCTTTTCCTCTAATAGAAGCCAATTATTATGAGATGTGCACAAGGCAGGACTATCAGGGAAGCCATCTATTTCTTTCATAGCATTCCCCTAAAACTACAGGACAACAGACAGCACTGTCGATAACCGGCCTTTCTTATGCATCATACCCATTTCATAACAACTTTTTCACAGTTCATCACAAATTTTCTGGGACACCTTGCAATCTGCCAAGGAGCCATTGCCGGCCTGATAAGTCCCCTTGCAACAATCCCTTAGGGCTATCTGGCCTGTGGAAGGTCCAGCTAAAGAGTCCTGTGACCTCCCCCCACTTACCTCGGTCTCCCTTACCTTTCCTGAATCCCGCCACAGAAGGAAGGAATATTCCTCCCTTCTGCCAGCACATCTCAACCTACTCTAGGTGGATGCCCTTCAGAGCTAAACCTGCCTGCAATTCCTTATAAAAGACCTGTGAACCTTCTTCAGATAAATGAACCCCATCCTTGTCATACCATCTGGCCACCAGACCCGAATGCCAGGGTGAGGAATGTACAACCCATTAATGCCCTTTAAAATTTTATCCATAGAATTATTAATTCTCTGTCTCATTCTTTCCACAGCTTTTATGGACCTAATCCGTTCCAACTTTTTCTCTGTACCACTTCCAACCAACAAATAATGGCTTGTGGCCAGCATTCATGTATGCAATTAATCTCTTGTACCGTTGAACCAATGAAATCTTTTATTGGATGTTGACCAATATCATTGCCCCCTAGGTGTAACATGATGTCTGGAGGGGGTTTACCACTTCTTGCTGCTAGCTGTAATACTGTACTAAGATGGTGCCACTGCATTCCTGATACCCCAAACCAAACTGCTTTGCCAGAAGCTCATTCTCCCCTTTGGAAGGTTAAGCCCAGCCTTCTCTGCACCCAGAGGCAGAACCTCCAAACAAAAGAATGGCCAACTATCCGGACGTATTTCTGTTCCAATGATGTAACTGCGGAAATGCTATGAACAAGAGTTAAAGTTGTTTACACCTTGCATAGCTTTTATAAGGATTGGACTTCCACCTACCAATCCTCATAATGTCAGCCAGTGAAGCCCCCATTGCGTGTGCATATGAGGCTGCACCTATCCGAAAAGAATGCAATGTATACCTACTTGTGTCTAAGCCAATCAACTTAATTGCCCGCTTTAAGACTGCTCTCACCTGATATTGTGTAAGTGGTTCACCTTGTCAATGGCAAAAGAATGGACCATCTAACATGCCCCTATAGCTGCAGTACTCCAGTATCACTTTAGTCACATTCCATTCTAAACCCTCTGGGGTAACCACTCTTACACAATGACCTCTGCCTTCTTGATCAGTTTTGGATTTAGCCACATAAATCCATGTGTCATCACCCAGTACATGTACATGTGCCAAAGGCAATACTGTCCCCCAGCTTTTCTTGTTTGGATGGACAATTTTAGACCATCTAAATGCTCCACAAAAGGCCAGCAAAAAGGCAGCTTTAAACCTGAGTCTGAGCTGACCTGCCTTAGACAAATGGCAGCTTCCTACAATTTTGTTTGCAAGCTGTTGTGTCCTACCTGGCAACAAAATAAACAGCCTCTGCAAAGCACAAACCCAGGTATCTGCACACCATAACCAATGTGAATTACCAGTAAGCCATCGCATATATACATAACCCTGATGTTTTCACAAACATAGCATCCAGCTATACCATTCAACAGTACAGGGACTGTATTTATACATGTCGATGCATGTGTTTGTATATATATTTATAACTACATGGATATATACCTTTCACTCTCTATATTACATATGTATATATATATATATATATATATATATATATATATATTGAAATGTGACTGGACGTGCTCTAATCAGAATGATATCATGTAGAAATTGACAGTATAGGAAACTGATCTCACAGAGTCTATTAAAGATGATGTGGTTTTATACACTTCCAGTTCACTTATTGTATAGTCCTCCACTGACCCCCTAGTATCCCTCTTTCTCTTTACTAAGACCATGGTCTATTTCCCAGCCTGGACCATCTTATTTCCTCCGGTTCATCCTCTCAACACCGCACAGTGGTTCATCTTTTTCTGACACATTTATTTTGCATCATTTTCTCTGTTCCTTTACTGTATCACCCCTTTCTCTGCTCCATCCAACCCTTACATGCCTCAACCCCTCATACCCATGGTTCCTTCACCCCCACCCCACTCCACCCTGCTCCTTGTCCACAGCAATCATCCTTTCTCTGGGTGCAAGCTGAATCTAACCACACCACTACAAACTGCCCACTCTCCACTTCTCAGGATCCATCGTACGTTGTCTCAACCCAAGGATTGTCAGGCTTTCCCAACTTTGTAGCCCATGAACATACATGCCCTACCATCTGTATATTTGGTACAGTAAGTCCAAAAATCCTATTCAATGTTTGGCCTGTCCCGCGTGGGATGAACCTGTGTTTGTTTTAGATTAGACTTAGTGTGTTGACACTGTTTCTCCCACTGGTAGTATCCTGTCTGTAGTTTGGGGAGCAGTGGTTTGTTTACTTTTTTGGTTTGTATGTTTAACCTGTTTGTTTGGGGAGGAGAATATTGGTATGTGTACACGTATGTTGATTGAGCCCCCTCACCCTCATTAGCAGTGCCTGTGGTCATATAAGTCATTGTTATGTGCTGTATTATATCTATATATATCTGTGTATATACACACACACACACACACACACACACACACACACACACACACACATATATATATATATATATATATATATATATATATATATATATATGTGTGTGTGTGTATACATATTTATACATATAATGTCTGAGGTGATCACAGCAACATGCCAATATTTGGCCAGTGTTCATATCTCCAGCCACAAGTCAGTCACACTTTGTACATATGTCATGCAGTATATATGCTTGTGTTCTGTTTGCTCAGCAACTGTTCCAAATCTGGTGTCCTGGGTTAATGGGTATATCTGTGCATGCTCTCATACATAATCCTAAATGCTGTTGACTATTAGTAATCCATATCTGTCTTACAACTGCAACACCATAGTGCCTTTGGGAAGGACGGTCCCAGCGGACACACCTGTCCCACCTCAGCTGGCCATGGCACCAGGCACCAGCATGTCTGGGACCCAGCTTGGCAGCTCCTCATCCATTTGCCCTGCACTGCCTTCAGGTTGAACTGCCACAGGGGCTGGGGCGTAGCACCCCCATGAGCAGGGGAAGACACAAACATGTCACCTGCCATCAGTTGTGGGTCGTGATGCATAGTGAGCTCCACAAGGTGTGTGGAGACCAACCACACCAGCTAGGGGGCCGTATGGCCCACTTAGAGGGTCAGCCTTCCCCTCCTACCCAGCCCCCAGCACAGCCACCTTTGGGACCATGAAGCTGTAGTGGTGACTGCCCATGGGTGGGGACATCAATCCCACTCTTTCCATACAGGGGCTCATGACCTTGTGACTTCCTTACAACACTCCCCGTCCAAGGTGTTTACTGCCCACATGTGTCATATACTGCCCTTGTATGCTGTCTTGCCTGTCATGTCTGCCATCCTACCTGACATATCCTCCCCAAGTACACCGACTATCCTTCCCCAACATCCCACTCTCACCTTCATAATACAACAGGGCACTCTATTCCCCGGAATATATGTCGCCCCATACATAGCTGTCCATTTCGTACACATGTCCACTGGATACATGTAATCCAGCCTACTTTGCATCACAACATCTTATTGTCCTCACCCCTCTCTCATGGGTTTGTGTGTCCAAATCTACCTCCAAATTCAGTGTATATGCACAGCTGTTGCTGTAGATGAAATGGGCAGCTATGGAACTTACCTACACCCTTCCTGCACATCCCTACCTATTTTTCCTAATGTCTTTCCCTCTTTGTGCCCCTTTTTCGCCACCTTCCTATCAACCCTTTTTTCTATTCTTTTAAGGAAATGAGCGTGGGGGTAAGCAACAGTAAGCACTTCTAAGGAGCAGTAAGCAAGTTTAAGTATGTTTGCATGGGGGTAAGCAATGGCTACACAGGTTCAGTAATGTCAATGCAGGTCTTAACGAAAGCCTAAACATTACATGTTCCCTTAACTGGTGTGGAGATTACACATATTGAAATGTAACTGGATTTGGTCCAGTGAAAATCATGCCATATATAAACCACAAGTATTGCAATGTGACCCGACTGGGTCTATTAAGGTTGATAAGGGTTTTTTTTTTTTTTATTATTTTTCTTTTTCTCTTACTCGACCTTGCATACACCTTCAGTTCACCCACTGCACAGCCCTCCACCTACCTCCTAGTTTCCCCCTTTTCCCTCTTTCCTTTGAATGGGCCCGAGGTGCGTTCCTTGCCCTGGACTATCTTAATCCCTCCAGTTCACCCTCCCAGCACCGTGCTTAGGTTCACTTCTTTCTTACACGTTATCTCGGTTTCTCTTCTGCTCCCCCCACCGCACTTACGTCCATGAGGTGATCTGATTAGAACCAGTCCATCCAACCCCAACACACTTCGATCCATATTTCATACCCATGGCTCCTTCCCCCCAAGCTCCATGTACACAGCAACCATCCATTCTCCATTTGCTAGCCCAGCCATAACACACCTCCGCACATTGCTTTCTTTCCACGTTTCGGTACTCATCCAGTATACTGTCTCAACCCAAGCATCTTCAGGCTCTTTGACTGTTTAGTCCATGTATGTACGAGCCTTGCCTTGTTCATCAACTGTGACAGGTGCAAACATTTTGATGTGATGCACAATTTTTGGTTCGTCCTGCCAGGGCCGAACCTGTTTTTGTTTCAAAATTAGACTTAGCTAATTTACACTGTTTCTCCCACTGGTAGCATCCTGCCAGGGGTTTGAGAAGCAGCAGTTTGCTTACACCCCTGCCCACCCTCATCTCCCAGTTCTGCAGAACCAATGACCCAGGTTTGACATTCTGAGCATGTAGCACTCCCACACGCCACCTCAACGTGCACCGTTTTTTAAAATTTCTTATTTTTTTCTTTCCAGGTATATGAGGTGCATACGTTCCAAGTATAAACATGACTCCTAAAGGTTCCAGGTACACATGATGCACATGACCCCAGTGTACACACGACACTACAAGTCCCTCTATGGTTACCCCATTTACCTTTTTAATGATGATGATGTTGCACACAGCACCTTGCAAGACTACTGTTCTCATATCATGATTGGACAGGTACTGTTTTGTTAATTTAAATAAACTGCTCAAAATAATGTATTTGGACAATGTACAAATGTTTGTGCATATTAATGACACATGTCTGTCTGAAGGAGTCTAGATATTACATAAGACAACAGTGCTACATAATACAAGAGTTGCTGGTCTTTTCCTTTTCATGCTTTTTTAATAGTTTGTTGTCACGAAGTTCATTATTGATATATATATATATTTATATATGTATATGTATGTGTGTGTGTATATATATATATATATATATATATATATATATATATATATATATATCTATATATATATATATATATATATATATATATATACATACATATATAGATATATGTACATACACACACGCATACATCTACATAATTAAATACATTTCCTATACTGTTGAATGACTGTGCTGGATGATATGTTTGTGATAAGATCAGATTTATGCATATCTGCCATGGCTTCATGATAAATCACATTGGCTATGGTGTGCTGGCTCCTGGGTTCAAGACTTGCAAAGTACGTTTATTTTATTGCTGGGCAGAACAAGGGCCATTGGATACAGAGGGATGAAGGCACTTTTAAGCAGTTGTAAGTGGGTTTGCGCAGCTTTCCGCAAAGACAAGCGATGCTAATCTACGGTTACATATGCTTACAGAGGGTTAGCTTTAATATTGCTTAACCTGTGTGCAGTTGGAGTTATCTAAGGTTATGATCCACAACTTTGTTTTTAAAAAAAGTTTTAAAAGGTTGTTAAGAATTTATAGTTTCATTCATTGCAAGGAGTAATAAGCTTGAAAGCAAGCCGCATTTATCTATGAATTTACTTTTATAAGTTGTTATTAGTATTCAAACTTCTTGCACTTAAAGGGTTGCACAGTGAAGTATTACAGAGTATATATTACAGTTTCCTGTGTATCACTCACATACTGTAGACCAACTTGACCAATTATTTAATTAAGTTAACACTTTAACCAATTAATATGTGTTTGGTAGACTATTTAAGCTCATTGTAAGTCAAAGATGGTTGTACTTGAAAAAGCCCGGTATTACCGGGCGAAAGCGCTTGTGTTTTACTGTGTTTTTACTATGTTTGCCTTTATTATTATTTTTTTTCTGTATGACAAATAAAAAGTTTAACTTGATTCATCACGTTGGTTTGGAAACTACTCTGCTTTGAACTGGAGAAATTCACCTTCAAAAAGAAGCGACATTCATATTTGTTTCTTACGCTTGCTGTCTTGAATTTTTGGATTTGGTGAGGTCTCACGTTTTTTAGTTCCTGGTTTCTACATTTTTTCTTGGTTCGTTGATTTACATGGCGGAGGACCTATCACATCCAGACTTTCAGGACACACCTTTTGTTCTTCGAGAGGAGCCAGATGACACGCCGGTAACCATGAAGGAATTCAACCAAGTCCTGGCCTTACTTTCCCAGTTAAATCAAACATTGTCAGCTACCAAAAATGGCCATTCTCTTTCTTTACCCTGTAACCAACAGCAAAATGTAAATAATGATCAGAATGGTGGGCAACAAAAGGAGCCGAAGGGCACGGTTGCAACAGGCCACATAAATACAACAGACAAACAGTTTCCACGCTTGCAAAGCAGTAACGCATGGAGTGAGAGTGAACGCTCATCTATCTTTTCTGATGGTAACTTCAATTTCAAAGCATGGACAGAGTATCAACCTCACTTTAAACCAGGTACTGTTAACACACATTTTGAGCAACTGGACAATGATTTTGAGACTTTTACAAACAAACTATACGTTTACAAAAATTCGCAAATGGAAATAAACTATTTGAAAGAGTGCATAAGAGTGCAGCGGGTGCTCAAAGGATTACGTTGCTTCAAATTTCCGAGCAATGCACCCATGGGCTCCACATTGCACTCTCAGTTAATTGAATTATTTAATAAAACAGGATTAGAAATGCTGCAATTAATGGTAGATGGTTACCAAAACAAAGCTAACTCTACTTTAAATGAGTTAACAGTATTAAACGAACATATTATTAAGCATGAAAGGTTCACTGGTTTTAAAAAAAGATATGATGACACCTTTATAGAAGTGGATTCACACTGCATGAAAGTTTTGGATAGGAAAGCAAGAAAACTTGAAAGAGACCTGGTTGAATACAGAGAAGGGATAGCTTATCCTGCACCAGGTAGATCCAAGCGTCTAGCAATTGACAATGTAGGGACAAGTAATGTACAAGACATCAACGCACATGACAGCACTCCCAATCTGGAACCCCCTAGAAGAAGTGAGCGTATTGCTCAAAAAGGTAGTTCCAACACACAGCAGG
Organism: Protopterus annectens; assembly: GCF_019279795.1. Lineage (NCBI taxonomy): Eukaryota > Metazoa > Chordata > Ceratodontiformes > Protopteridae > Protopterus > Protopterus annectens. The sequence goes on along the minus strand of NC_056735.1, from coordinate 670,358,428 downwards.
TTTTTCAGTTCCCCCAGGGCAGACCAGGGGGGAGAATCAATCATTACCAACAGCAGAGCTGGGGGAGGGGTCGCAGATAGACCTTACCTACTCTAGTGAAGGGACAAGTAACCAACTAGAATTAGAAGGTGAGCACACAGGTTATAAAGTTATCAACAAAGAGAACTTTACCATTTTTAATTTCACAGACCTGGATGTAACTATTGATTTTTTTCAATTATTTACTAAAGGTTTACACTTTGTGCCAAAAAATCTAGTTATTTACCGAGGTTACTCATAGAGCTCAAATTGCTTGTTCGGAATTTGAATTTAACTTTATTCTTTAAAAGGCAGGGAGCACATAACGATTCCCTCACTAGAAATAGTACTTTCAATCCCCCTACCCACCCAGCTCTCAAAATCTTTGAAGAATCTGTTGAGAGAGTTTGGAGAGAAAACATGACCGGGAAACACTTTGACCAACCCTCAAATTTTGCCCCACACTTACAGTTAGTAGTAGACAAATTAAAAATGGAAGGGATCAGAGTGATGAAACCAGACAAGGGGGGCGGAATAGTTTTGATGCACCAGTTTGATTATGACAACTACATTCACGATCTTTTACAAGATACCAACATTTATGATTCTGTTTCAATAAATGAATTAAATATTGTACTTGCAAATATTAAATATTTTTATATGACCATTTTATCCAAGGTGCAATTGATGAAAAGCTTTATAATTATCTAGTGGTACCAAAGCCTAAAACTCCAGTGTTATTTGGAATTCCAAAGGTGCATAAGGGATTAGACCCCCTGAAATTTCGACCAATTGTCGCAGGGGTGGGGGGCATTACTGAGCCCCTTAGCAAGTTTGTGGATTTCCATCTAAAAGAATTCGTGTCCACCCTCGACTTTGTATGCAAGGATTCATGGCAATTTTTGGCTAGTATGTCCTCAGATATCGATAATTCTGACATTTTTATGGTAACCATAGACATAGTCGAGCTTTTCCCTAGCATACCACATGGCACGGGCATAGAATGGTTCACTGAGATATTAGCCTCGGAAACAGGGTTGAGTAACAGCTTAATTAATCTCATAGTAGAATTCATGGACATTATTCTACACAACAATTTCATTTATTTTAATGGTGAATTTTTTAGGCAAAAAAGCGGTGTAGCAATGGGTGCTCCATGTGCCACAGCATATGCCAACATAGTATTACACAAATGGGAAAAGCTCTTCATTCATTCCACTACTTGGAAGCAACACATAGGTTACTACAAAAGATATCTGGATGATATTTGCATTCTTTGGTGAGGCTCAAAAGACAAATTCTTTGAATTTTTTGACTATTTAAACAGGACAACAGAGTTTCTTTCTTTCACTTATGAAATCAGTGAACACACATTACATTATTTAGATGTTTTATGCACCAAAAATACAAGCAAAAAAGGTTTTCAATCACAAATATACAGAAAAAATACATATTCAAACACTTTTTTGCATTTCGATAGTGGCCACCCACTTTATATGAAAAAGGAATCATAAAAGGACAGCTTATTCGGGCCTCAAGAATGTGTAGTTCCACGGAACTTCTTCTTCAAGAGGTAGATTTTTTGAGAAAGCTTTTTTTAGAAAGAGGTTACCCTTTAACACTCTTCCAAGCAACACTAGTGGGGGTGTTGGAGAAAAGAGATAGTTTTTATCCCCCTCTACTAGGAACAGGGCTACCTCTACCCTCACCAACCAAGCAAGTTGAAATTAACAAACAAAAGAATTTCACATACACTTACACCAACGATTCATATTTTATAGAAAACACTATTAAGAATTTTTGGCCAATCATCACAATGCAACAAGACATTGGTGATTTGCTCCCCGCAACTATCAATTTTACAAGAAAAAGAGACATTAATCTTAAGGGAAATTTTGAACAGAGTACATATCTCACACAGAGGCATTCTAGTAATTGTTCCACCAAAAGGTTGGGAACATTTAGTTGGGCAGATGTCACCAATGTACCTATATATTACAAGATGACCATGTAAGCATACCCTCTCAAAAAATCATCTTAAAAGCTAACGGTCACCATTCTTGCACATCCACTGGTGTGGTTTATCTTGGCTTATGCCAAAGCTGCCCAGCTTTTTATGTGGGCAAGATGGAAAGAGTACTCAAACGCAGGATTTACGAGCATCTATATGAAGTTAGCAAAAAGAAAGAAACTAATGCATTTTTTAAACATTCTCTTACTTGCCCGAAAATATCCCTTAAGTTTTTTGTACTAGAAAAGGTGACTCAGGACCAAAGGGGGGGGGGTGACTGGGAGACCAGGCTTGGCACTAGAGAGCTTATTTGGCAACTAAAATTAGATGCCACTAAATCCCAAGGGTTGAACGAAAATATCAGCTTGGCTTATATATTAAAGGCAAACAGAAATGTTTTATAATTGATCTACCCTGTGCTTAGAATTGAACTTACAAGATTACTGCACTTTTTAGTGGATTTGATATATATTTTTTATAACATTTTTAAAAGATTTGTTCAATAAGCGCACTTGTTATTACAAATAATTAATTAGTATTTAGCAATTTGCACAACATATACACACACCTGAAATAATTTTGTGGTATAACTACAACTGATCAGCAGTTGATCTTTTATTAATATATTTATTTATGATTAATTTGCACTAAAGATTTTAGCAGTTCAGTGGATTTAATGTATATTTATTGATTGATTTATTCAATATTTATCTAATTTAGCTTATGACTGAGAATTTTATAATATATATATAATTTATTAGTTCTTAAATTTAACGAAGTTTACAGTAATATTACGCACACTAAATTGTGCATAGGAAATCAATTCAATTAGGGTTACGTTTTTGCACAGGTACGCACATATTCTACATTTTCATTGTTGGAGTTATCCAAGGTTATGATCCACAACTTTGTTTTTAAAAAAAGTTTTAAAAGGTTGCTAAGAATTTATAGTTTCATTCGTTGCAAGGAGTAATAAGCTTGAAAGCAAGCTGCATTTATCTATGAATTTACTTTTATAAGTTGCTATTAGTATTCAAACTTCTTGCACTTAAAGGGTTGCACAGTGAAGTATTACAGAGTATATATTACAGTTTCCTGTGTATCACTCACATACTGTAGACCAACTTGACCAATTATTTCATTAAGTTAACACTTTAACCAATTAATATGTGTTTGGTAGACTATTTAAGCTCATTGTAAATCAAAGATGGTTGTACTTGAAAAAGCCCGGTATTACCGGGCGAAAGCGCTTGTGTTTTACTGTGTTTTTACTACGTTTGCCTTTATTATTATTTTTTTGCTGTATGACAAATAAAAAGTTTAACTTGATTCATCACGTTGGTTTGGAAACTACTCTGCTTTGAACTGGAGAAATTCACCTTCAAGAAGAAGCAACATTTGTATTTGTTTCTTACGCTTGCTGTCTTGAATTTTTGGATTTGGTGAGGTCTCACGTTTTTTAGTTCCTGGTTTCTACATTTTTTCTTGGTTCATATATATATATTTATATATATTTATATATGTATATGTATGTGTGTATATATATATATATATATATATATATATATATATATATATATATATGTATATATATATATACATACATATATAGATATATGTACATACACACACACATACATCTACATAATTAAATACATTTCCTATACTGTTGAATGACTGTGCTAGATGATATGTTTGTGATAAGATCAGATTTATGCATATCTGCCATGGCTTCATGATAAATCACATTGGCTATGGTGTGCTGGCTCCTGGGTTCAAGCCTTGCAAAGTCCGTTTATTTTGTTGCTGGGCAGAACAAGGGCCATTGGATACAGAGTGATGAAGGCACTTTAAGCAGTTGTAAGTGGGTTTGCGCAGCTTTCCACGAAGGCAAGCATATGCTTACAGAGGGTTAGGTTTAATATTGCTTTACCTGTGTGCAGTTTACTTACCCCCACACAAACAGGCTTAAACTCACTTGCTACTGCTTAAATATGCTTACTACTGCTTACTACTGCTATATTTTTGACAGTATTAGTGTGATGGTTCTTGGGGTGGTGGGGAATTTGAAAGGTGTATGGAGTTATCATTCATTATTCAGTTTAGCCTACATTTGTATCTGTGATACTGTGTAGGGCACATGTGATTATATGAGGACTTTTCAACATTATGACACTGACACCTCACATCTGCATTAAATGCAGTACTGTAGTTCACAAATATATGTTAATTATTAGGTTATGCAACTAAAAATATTGATCATAAAGTGATTTGAAATGGAAAATGTAATGCAATACAGTGGGACTCGAACTGGGAATGACTGTTTGTAAGGCAAATGCTCTGCCTACTACACTATTGCTGTACTGCTTCATTTGCATATATCTTGCTTTTTATCCTCCTTATGCTATTTAAGCTGCATTAACCATAGCTAAGTGGTGGGCAAACCTGCGCACTTACGGTTAAATTTTGTCCATTTCATTAAAAGAAAAATGATTTATTTTTATTTTTTATTCACTATTGCTCTTATACATGTGGGGGGATGCTGCTAGGGGTATGCGTACATCTATGAGCGGTCTCGCTCATTGTTTACTATCTTTCTACAGTCCTTCATTGCAGGGGCATGCATATTCTGAGATCTGTAGAGTATGAATGGCAAAAGTATGTGCTTAAGGAAATTGAGTATGTGACAATCTGTATGCATTGAGATGGACTTTGTACTGTGAACTCTGAGTAAACTGTGAATAGTAGAAAAGTACTGAAAAACAGGAGCCTGCTTGAAAGCAGGAAATGTGCCTTATATGGAAGTGTATCCGATTTTCTTTCTCTGCCTAGAGATGTAGTAATGTGAACTGCTTTAAGCCCATGGGTAAACCATTGATTGGTTAATTGTCTTCTGTACTAATTTAATTGGTCTAGTTTACATTTTTGTACTGTCAGCAGTATCACCAGCATATCAGCTTATGCATTCCTTTGTTCAGGGAGTCACCCTGGTACTTTCCATGAGGTTCCCACACGTGTGTAATAAATACCACTGAAAGAGAGAAAAACGTGTCTTGTCTTCATTTAAGGTAAAATGTTAAATGCAACAGAGCTCTGCTCTCAGACATGCCCCCCCACACTTGTTCAAGCTCCATGTAGGATTAGGAGCTCAGGCAGCGCGCCATCATTAATATGCATGGCACGCTGCCATCATGCTCCTAAACGGCCGCTTCCATGCATGACTAATTTAGTCATGCACGGAATGATAGTGAATCCGGGGGAATGTTCAGGATGCTTTCAGCAGAGCAGAAAAATGGAAAATTACTATTTTAAGTTTATAAAGACAGGCAGCTTTGTGGAAAGCTACACTTTTACTGTGCAATTGTGATAATGACAAAAAGGGGCAGGTAAGTTAAAAACCATGGCACATAATCTTTAAGCATTTATAACTTGTGTTATTTTTATTAATAAATCCGTTAATTGACATCAACCCCCACCCCTTCCATGCTTTATTTTCTAAAGCAGTCCATTGACTTTTTCTGAGGATATGTAATATGTTGCTGTGTAAATGTGTGACTGGGCCTTGGGGAAGAATTTATTGCAAAACTATCACAAAGCTAAGAAAGCACCCGTCCAAGAAAAACTATTGTGACATATGCCTTTGCTTCAAGAAGGATATGGTATTAAAGTTTAAGTAAATTATTATAGCCAGTCATAACTTTCCTGAGTTAATCTCTTCAGAGGCACCATACTGCCTACAAAGGGATGGGCTGCAATTGATCTGCATCTGAAAGGCATGTTGCCATGGCAACTTTAGTAGATAGTCGATTTCAGAAAGG